>NC_056443.1:39269598-39329598 GCF_018296145.1 Oncorhynchus tshawytscha | reverse complement strand
TGCCCAGAGAGGACAGTCTAGCTTTTGAGACCGGTCGTCACAGACCAACCTGGCTGCCCAGAGAGGAGTCTGGCTATAGAGATCGGTCGTCACAGACAAACCTGGCTGCCCAGAGAGGACAGTCTGGCTGTAGAGACCGGTCGTCACAGACCAACCTGGCTGCCCAGAGAGGACAGTCTGGCTATAGAGACTGGTCATCACAGACAAACCTGACTGCCCAGAGAGGACAGGCTGGCTATAGAGACCGGTCGTGACAGACCAACCTGGCTGCCCAGAGAGGACAGTCTGGCTATAGAGACCGGTCGTCACAGACAAACCTGGCTGCCCAGAGAGGACAGTCTGGCTTTTGAGACCGGTCGTGACAGACCAACGTGGCTGCCCAGAGAGGACAGTATGGCTGTAGAGACCGGTCGTGACAGACCAACGTGGCTGCCCAGAGAGGACAGTCTGGCTATAGAGACCGGTCGTCACAGACAAACTTGGCTGCCCAGAGAGAACAGTCTGGCTATAAAGACCGATCGTCACTGACAAACCTGGCTGCCCAGAGGGGACCGTCTGGCTATAGAGACCGATCGTCACAGACCAACCTGGCAGCCCAGAGAGGAGTCTGGCTATAGAGACAGGTCGTCACAGACCAACCTGGCTGCCCAGAGGGGACAGTCTGGCTGTAGAGACCGGTCGTGACAGACCAACGTGGCTGCCCAGAGAGGACAGTCTGGCTATAGAGACCGGTCGTCACAGACAAACTTGGCTGCCCAGAGAGAACAGTCTGGCTATAAAGACCGATCGTCACTGACAAACCTGGCTGCCCAGAGGGGACCGTCTGGCTATAGAGACCGATCGTCACAGACCAACCTGGCTGCCCAGAGGACAGTCTGGCTGTAGAGACCGGTCGTCACAGACAAACCTGGCTGCCCAGAGAGGACAGTCTGGCTTTTGAGACCGGTCGTGACAGACCAACGTGGCTGCCCAGAGAGGACAGTCTGGCTGTAGAGACCGGTCGTGACAGACCAACGTGGCTGCCCAGAGAGGACAGTCTGGCTATAGAGACCGGTCGTCACAGACAAACTTGGCTGCCCAGAGAGAACAGTCTGGCTATAAAGACCGATCGTCACTGACAAACCTGGCTGCCCAGAGGGGACCGTCTGGCTATAGAGACCGATCGTCACAGACCAACCTGGCAGCCCAGAGAGGAGTCTGGCTATAGAGACAGGTCGTCACAGACCAACCTGGCTGCCCAGAGGGGACAGTCTGGCTGTAGAGACCGGTCGTGACAGACCAACGTGGCTGCCCAGAGAGGACAGTCTGGCTATAGAGACCGGTCGTCACAGACAAACTTGGCTGCCCAGAGAGAACAGTCTGGCTATAAAGACCGATCGTCACTGACAAACCTGGCTGCCCAGAGGGGACCGTCTGGCTATAGAGACCGATCGTCACAGACCAACCTGGCTGCCCAGAGGACAGTCTGGCTATAGAGACCGGTCGTCACAGACCAACCTGGCTGCCCAGAGAGGAGTCTGGCTATAGAGACAGGTCGTCACAGACAAACCTGGCTGCCCAGAGGGGACAGTCTGGCTATAGAGACCGGTCATCACAGACAAACCTGGCTGCCCAGAGAGGACAGTCTGCCTATAGAGACCGGTCGTCACAGACAAACCTGGCTGCCCAGAGAGGACAGTCTGGCTATAGAGACCGGTCATCACAGACAAACCTGGCTGCCCAGAGAGGACAGTCTGGCTATAGAGACCGGTCATCACAGACAAACCTGGCTGCCCAGAGAGGACAGTCTGGCTATAGAGACCGGTCATCACAGACAAACCTGGCTGCCCAGAGAGGACAGTCTGGCTATAGAGACCGGTCATCACAGACAAACCTGGCTGCCCAGAGAGGAGTCTGTGCTCACTCTGCTCCAGGGGAGAGGTAGAGACAGAGCTGCATTTCCTATAACACTGTGACTAATACTCAGATGTAAGAGAATATTTATTTCCCCAAATTATCATTCAGTATAAAGAATTTGAAACTATAAAAGATGTGCAGTTTTGGAAGACAAACATGTCCTCCTGCCACAACCTGAGGGACAGCCAGTGAAAAGTGAAATGTAACTTCAACAATATTTCCTGTCTGGTTTTGTTTTGTCTTTCATACCAGGTCATGTGTCTTCTCAGTCATGTTGACACTGGTCTACTACTAATTGCTTTAATGTATTGTTACATTGAAGAGAGAGAGAGAGAGAGAGAGAGAGAGAGAGAGAGAGAGAGAGAGAGAGACAGAGAGAGAGAAACAGAGAGGGAGAGAGAGAGACAGAGAGAGACCGAGAGAGAGACAGAGAGAGAGAAACAGAGAGGGAGAGAGAGAGACAGAGAGAGACCGAGAGAGAGAGTATCCTGTAAAAACAGCAGCTAGCAGGAAACAAACAACTCTGAAACTCCAAAACAAAGTTGTTGTTTTTTTACACACAAACCCCTCCACACACACTGGTTCAATGCTGCTCCCATCTCCACCATTTACAACCAGACAAACTCACAAGTTAGAAACTAATAATTCAATGTTTATTATATTATACAACTGATTAAATAATGTAACCCAACTCATAACAAACATACCTGAACTCAACTATTTACATCAACAATAGAAAACAGAAACGGTTCCTGACCCGAACAGTAGGAGATAGACTGTTACCTACTCCCCTCTTCCCTCCCTCTCTCTACTCCTCCTCAAACAGCATGATAGAGAAGTCATCCTCCTCTTCCTGAATGGGTTCCTGAGCTAGTCTCTTCATCACTTCCTCTCTGCAGCCCAGAATCTCCATGTCTTCATCTAGGAAATCATCCTCTCCTCCCTCATCCCCCTCCCCTACAAACACAGACTGTACAAACTCCTTTCCCTCCTTTTTCTTGATCTGTTGTTCCTCTCCTCCCTCTCCTGTTTCTCTCCTTTCCTCTTTCACTGCCTCCTCCTCAACAGATATATCAGACTCATGTCCCTCTTCCTCCTCTTTCACTGCCTCCTCCTCAACAGATATATCAGACTCATGTCCCTCTTCCTCCTCTTTCACTGCCTCCTCCTCAACAGATATATCAGACTCATGTCCCTCTTCCTCCTCTTTCACTGCCTCCTCCTCAACAGATATATCAGACTCATGTCCCTCTTCCTCCTCCTTCTCTTCCTCTTCCAGGCTTCTCTCCTCTCTCAGTTCCATCCTTTCTTCTCCTTTACTGGTCTCTTTCGCTCTTTCCTCCTCTACTCCGTCTCCCTCTCTCTTCTCCTCCACTCCTCTCTTCTCCTCTCTCTCTCTCTCTAGTACAGTCTGGTCTTTGCTGGGTGGAGAGGCTACGGGGGATCAGAGGTTAGATGTCAGTTCAGACAGCTACAGGTTGTTGCTAGGTAACTAACATGGTCAGTACTGTAGAACTAGAAGTCACCTGGTCTGGCCGTGGTCGCGCTGCCTTTCTTTAGTTTGGAGAGCCAGGGAGTCATCACTCTCTTCTTACCTTCCTCCTCTCCTCTTTTCTTCTCTCCAGCTCTCTCTTTCACTCCCTTTCCTCCCTCGTTCAGGTCCCCTCCAATTGGCTCTGTGAGAGAGACTTGATTAGTTTAGAGTTGAGAAAGAGAGAAGAGGGAGAGAGAAACACACCTGACTTCGTATTCTTTACAGGCTTTAGTCTATTGAACACTCCCTCCTCCTTCTCGCCTGGTCTTTTTATTCTAAGCTGCTCTCCTTCTCTCCTCCCTTCAGTCTCGTCTTCTCTCCTCCCTTCTCTCTTTCCTCCTTGTTTCATGGTTTTCTTTCTGGGCTCTGATGGCGAGAACCATGATGACATCATCAGACCGACTCAGTGTTCTGTTTTAGTGTTAGGGTGGAAGTAAACCCTGCACACTCACCACTCTGCTCTCTTTCACTCTGTCTCTTAGCAGCATTCACCACAGCTGACTTCTGAGGAACACACACATTAATTATACACTTGGATTTAGTCAAACCAGCTCAGAGAGAGAGAGAGAGAGAGTGTGTGTGGAAGACACAGGAGATGTGACATGCTTACCTTGTTTCTGGCATATGCTGACCTCCTGCTCTTTTCATGGTCCAGAAGCATCTCCAGCACCTCTATATCCCACAACAACAAGAGTTGCAGCTCCTCATGAATGAACACATTTAATTTAGAAGTCACTTATCGCTTATAGTCTTTTCAAACAGACCCCAGCTATAGCTACAACAAGGCATTCTTGGAACCTTTTAAAGGAGCCTGTAGTAACTTCAGGTGCAGTGTGTGTGTGTATAGTATTTGTGAAGTATTGTGTGTACCAGAAATCTCGCTGTCCTCTGAGCTCTCTCTGTCTGATGTTTGTTGAGTCCAGAACCCAAACCTAGACAACCTCCTCTGAGAGAGAGAGAGAGAGAGACAGAGAGTAGAGACAGAGAGAGTAGAGAGAGACAGAAAGAGAGAGTAGAGAGAGCGACAGAGAGAGTAGAGAGAGACAGAGAAACAGAGAGAGAGAGAAAGAGAGAGACAGAGAAACAGAGAGAAAGAGAGAGACAGAGAAACAGAGAGAGAGAGAAAGAGAGAGAGTAGAGAGAGAGAGAGAGAGAGAGAGAGAGAGAAGAGAGAGAGTAGAGAGAGTAGAGAGAGACAGAGAGAGAGAGAGAGAGAGTAGAGGGATAGTAGAGAGAGACAGAGAGACAGAGAGAGAGAGAGAGTAGAGAGAGACAGAGAGAGAGTAGAGGGATAGTAGAGAGAGACAGAGAGACAGAGAGAGAGAGAGAGTAGAGAGAGACAGAGAGACAGAGAGAGAGAGACAGAGAGAGAGAGAGAGAGGGATAGTAGAGAGAGACAGAGAGGCAGAGAGAGAGAGAGAGAGAGAGAGACAGAGAGAGAGAGAGAGAGAGAGAGAGAGAGAGAGTAGAGAGAGAGAGAGAGAGAGACAGAGAGAGAGTAGAGAGAGACAGAGAGAGAGAGAGAGAGAGCGAGAGAGTAGAGGGATAGTAGAGAGAGACAGAGAGACAGAGAGAGAGAGAGAGTAGAGAGAGACAGAGAGACAGAGAGAGAGAGAGAGAGAGAGACAGAGAGAGAGAGAGAGAGAGAGAGACAGAGAGAGACAGAGAGAGAGACAGAGAGAGACAGGGAGAGAGAGAGACAGAGAGAGTAGAGAGACAGAGAGAGAGAGACAGAGAGAGAGAGTAGAGAGAGAGACATAGAGAGAGACAGAGAGAGACAGAGAGAGAGTAGAAAGAGACAGAGAGAGAGAGACAGAGAGAGAGAGAGAGACAGAGAGAGAGAGACAGAGAGACAGAGAGAGAGAGACAGAGAGAGACAGAGAGAGAGACAGAGAGAGACAGGGAGTGAGAGAGACAGAGAGAGTAGAGAGACAGAGAGAGAGAGACAGAGAGAGAGTAGAGAGAGAGACATAGAGAGAGACAGAGAGAGACAGAGAGAGAGTAGAGAGAGACAGAGAGAGAGAGAGAGACAGAGAGAGTAGAGAGAAGGAAGGGCATATGTTTATTAAGCAACACACACAAACAAAGTGAATAATTACAGTGCCTTCGGAAAGTATTCAGACTCCTTCCTCGTTTCCACATTTTGTTACGTTACAGCCTTACTCTAAAATTGATTAAATAAAACATTTTCCATCATCAATCTACACACAATGCCCCATAATGACAAAGCAAAAACAGGTTTTTAGAAATTTTTGCAAATGTATAAAAAGTTTTAAAAAACAGTATTCAGACCCTTTGATATGAGACTCGAAATTGAGCTCAGGTGCATCCTGTTTCCATTGATCATCCTTGAGATGTTTATACAACTTGATTGGAGTTCACCTGTGGTCAATTCAATTGATTGGACATGATTTGGAAAAGCCACACCTGTCTATATAAGGTCCCACAGTTGACAGTGCATGTCAGAGCAAAAACCAAGACATGAGGTCCAGAGGTACAGATCTGGGGAAGGGTACCAAAGAATATCTGCAGCATTGAAGGTCCCCAAGAACACCTTTGTAAATGGAAGAAGTTTGGAACCACAAAAATTCTTCCTAGAGCGGGCTGCCCGGCCAAATTGAGAAATCGGGGGAGAAGGGCCTTGTTCAGGGAGGTGACCAAGAATCCGATGGTCACACTGACAGAGCTTCAGAGTTCCTCTGTGGAGATGGGAGAACCTTCCAGAAGGACAACCATCTCTGCAGCACTCCACCAATCAGGCCTTTATGGTAGAGTGGCCAGATGGAAGCGACTCCTCAGTAAAAGGCACATGACAGCCTGTTTGGGAGTTTGATAAAAGGCACCTAAAGGACTCTCAAACCATGAGAAACAAGATTCTCTGGTCTGATGAAACAAAGATTGAACTCTTTGGCCTGAAGAGGAGAGGATCTGCAGAGAAGAATGAGAGAAACTCAACAAATACAGGTGTGCCAAGCATATCTAAAAAAGACTCGAGGCTGTATTTGCTGCATTTGCTGGGTCTGAATACTTACCAGTCAAAAGTTTGGACATGCCCACTCATTCCAGGGCTTTTCTTTATTTGTACTATTTTCTACATTGTACAATAGTAGTGAAGACATCAACACTATGAAATAACACATGGAATCATGTAGTAACCAAAAAAGTGTTAAACAAATCTAAATATATTTTGTATTTGAGATTCTTCAAAGTAGCCACCCTTTGCCTTTTATTTTTTTTTATTTCACCTTTATTTAACCAGGTCGGCTAGTTGAGAACAAGTTCTCATTTACAACTGCGACCTGGCCAAGATAAAGCAAAGCAGTGCGACACAAACAACACAGAGATACACATGGAGTAAACAATTAACAAGTCAATAACACAGCTGCCTTGATGACAGCTTTTCACACTCTTGGCATTCTCTCAACCAGCTTCATGAGGAATGCTTTTCAAACAGCCTTGAAGGAGTTCCCACATATGCTGAGCACTTGTTGGCTGCTTTTCCTTCACTCTGCGGTCCAACTCATCCCAAACCATCTCAATTGGGTTGAGGTCGGGTGATTGTGGAGGCCAGGTCATCTGATGCAGCCCTCCATCACTCTCCTTCTTGGTCAAATAGCCCTTACACAGCCTAGAGGTGTGATTTGGGTCATTGTCCTGTTGAAAAACAAATGATAGTCCCACTAAGCACAAAACAGATGGGATAGCGTATTGCTGCAGAATGTTGTGGCAGCCATGTTGGTTAAGTGAGCCTTGAATTCTAAATAAATCACAAAGTGATTCACCAACAACAACAAAAAACACAACATCACCCCCTCCTCCATGCTTCACGGTGGAAACCACACATGCGGAGATCATCTGTTCACAAAAACATGGTGCTTGGAACCAAAAATCTCCAATTTGGATCAAAGGACATATTTCCACTGGTCTAATGTCCATTGCTCGTGTTTCTTGGTCCAAGCAAGTCTCTTCTTATTATTGGTGTCCTTTAGTGGTTTCTTTGCAGAAATTCAACCATGAAGGCCTGATTCACGCAGTCTCCTCTGAACAGTTGATGTTGAGATGTCTATTACTTGAACTCTGTGAATTATTTATTTTGGCTGCAATCTGAGTTGCTGTTAATTCTAATGAACTTATCCTCTGCAGGAGAGGTAACTCTGGGTCTTCCTTTCCTGTGGTGCCTCATGAGAGCCAGTTTTATCATGGTGCTTGATGGTTTTTGTGACTGCACTTGAAGAAACTGTCAAAGTTCTTGACATTTTCCGTATTGACTGACCTTCATGTTTTAAAGTCATAATGGACTGTCGTTTCTCTTTGCTTATTTGAGTAGTTCTTACCCTAATATGGAGTTGGTCTTTTACCAAATAGGGCTATCTTCTGTATACCACCCCTACCTTGTCACAAGACAACTGATTGCGTCAAACGCATTAAGGAAAGAAATTCCACAAATTAACAAGAAACACCTGTTAATTGAAATGCATTCCAGGTGACCTCATGAAGCTGGTTGAGAGAATGCCAAGAGTGCAAAGCTGTCATCAAGGCAAAGGTGGCTACTTTGAAGAATCTCAAATATAAAATATATTTTGATTTGTTTAATACTTTTTTGGTTACTACATGATTCCATATGTGTTATTTCATGGCTTTGATGTCTTCACTGTTATTCTACAATGTAGAAAATAGTACAAATAAAGAAAAACCCTAGATTGAGTTGAGTAGGTGTTTCCAAACTTTTGACTGGTACTGTTTGTAAATGTGATATTTCCTTTAGTTTTTATACATTTGCAAAAATCTCTAAAATCCTGTTTTTGCTTTGACATAATGGGGTATTGTGTGTAGATTGGTGGGGGGAAAAGAACAACTGTTTAACCCATTTTAGAACGAGGCTGTAACGTAACAAAATGTGGAAAAGGTCAAGGGCTCTGAACACCTTTCCGAAAGCACTGTATGTGAGAATGTGGCTGAGACAGTGTGTGTCTGTGTTTTTGATTTACTATTTTTGTGGATACCAGAGGTCCTCACAAGGATAGCAAAACAAGAAAAATTCAGACAAGTGGGGACATTTTGCCGGTCCCCAAAAGGAAAGATTCTATTTTAGGCTTAGGGGTTTTAAGGGTTAGGGTTAGAATTAAGGTTAGGGTTAGGGGATAGGTATAGGTATAGTTTTAGGATTAGGGGTTTGATGTAGGGTTAGGAGTAGGGGATAGGTATAGTTTTAGGATTAGGGGTTTTAAGGGTTAGGGTTAGAATTAAGGTTAGGGTTAGGAGTAGGGGATAGGTATAGTTTTAGGATTAGGGGTTTTAAGGGTTAGGGTTAGAATTAAGGTTAGGGTTAGGAGTAGGGGATAGGTATAGTTTTAGGATTAGGGGTTTTAAGGGTTAGGGTTAGAATTAAGGTTAGGGTTAGGAGTAGGGGATAGGTATAGTTTTAGGATTAGGGGTTTTAAGGGTTAGGGTTAGAATTAAGGTTAGGGTTAGGAGTAGGGGATAGGTATAGTTTTAGGATTAGGGGTTTTAAGTTAAGGTTTAGGGTGAAGTTTAGGGTTATGGTTAGGAACAATAGAGTTTTGCATGGAAATCAATTATTTGGTCCCCACAAGGATAGCAATACAAAACTGTGTGTGCAGCATATGGCTGATACACTTTCCACTGAGTCGGCTTCAGCTCCAGACAGACTGGCCAAGAGACTGAGGACAGAATATGTGACGTGTGTGTGTTCTGTATATGTGACGTGTGTGTTGTGTATATGTGAGGGGAGATGGCCTGTGTGTGTGTTGTCAGGTTGAATATCTCCCCCTGGTGACAGGGACTTGTAACAACCAACTAGAAATCTGACTGACAGAACAATAGAGACTAATGAATGAATGGATGTAAAATTCTGAATGCCATCTTTGGGACGTTAACTCTGACGTCATCCCATTGAAGGTAAAATGTAAAAAGGTTAGGCTACGGAAAGCACAAACCATGGATGGATGGATAGAGGGATATATGGATGGAATAGATAGATACAGGTAACTGCCAGAATAAAGGAAACACCAACATAAAGTGTTTTAATAGGGCGTTGGGCCACCAACCAGAACAGCTTCAATGAGCCTCGGTGTCTGGAAATCTATTGGAGGGATGTGACATCATTCATCTATGAGAAATTGCATCATTTGGTGTTTTGTTGATGGAAAACGCTTTCTCAGGCACCGTTCCGAATCTCCGATAAACCCCCTATACTCCGTTGAGACACCCTTTAAACCCCCTATACTCCATTGAGACACCCTTTGAACCCCCTATACTCTCTTGAGACACCCTTTAAACCCCCTATACTCCGTTGAGACACCCTTTGAACCCCCTATACTCTCTTGAGACACCCTTTAAACCCCCTATACTCCATTGAGACACCCTTTGAACCCCCTATACTCTCTTGAGACACCCTTTAAACCCCCTATACTCCGTTGAGACACCCTTTAAACCCCCTATACTCTGTTGGGGTGTGTCACCTTAGTGGGTTGATTCACTGATGTGGTCATCCTGTCTGGGTTGGCGCCCCCCCTTGGGTTGTGCCATGGCGGAGATCTTTGTGGGCTATACTCAGCCTTGTCTCAGGATGGTAAGTTGGTGGTTGAAGATATCCCTCTAGTGGTGTGGGGGCTGTGCTTTGGCAAAGTGGTTGGGGTTATATCCTTCCTGTTTGGCCCTGTCTGGGGGTGTCCTCGGATGGGGCCACAGTGTCTCCTGACCCCTCCTGTCTCAGCCTCCAGTATTTAAGCTGCAGTAGTTAATGTGTCGGGGGGCTGGGGTCAGTTTGTTATATCTGGAGTACCTCTCCTGTCCTATTCGGTGTCCTGTGTGAATCTAAGTGTGCGTTCTCTAATTCTCTCTTTCTCTCTCTCTCTCTCGGAGGACCTGAGCCCTAGGACCATGCCCCAGGACTACCTGACATGATGACTCCTTGCTGTCCCCAGTCCACCTGGCCGTGCTGCTGCTCCAGTTTCAACTGTTCTGCCTTATTATTATTCCACCATGCTGATCATTTATGAACATTTGAACATCTTGGCCATGTTCTGTTATAATCTCCACCCGGCACAGCCAGAAGAGGACTGGCCACCCCACATATGCTCTCTCTAATGTTACTTCCGGCGCCGACAGAGATGGCCGCCTCGCTTCGCGTTCCTAGGAAACTATGCAGTTTTTTGTTTTTTTACGTGTTATTTCTTACACTAGTACCCCAGGTCATTTTAGGTTTCATTACATACAGTCGAGAAGAACTACTGAATATAAGATCAGCGTCAACTCACCATCAGTACGACCAAGAATATGTTTTTCGCGACGCGGATCCTGTGTTCTGCCTTACAAACAGGACAACGGAACGGATCCCATGCAGCGACCCAAAAAAACGACTCTGAAAAAGAGGGAAACGAGGCGGTCTTCTGGTCAGACTCCGGAGACGGGCACACCGTGCACCACTCCCTAGCATTCTTCTTGCCAATGTCCAGTCTCTTGACAACAAGGTTGATGAAATCCGAGCAAGGGTAGCATTCCAGAGGGACATCAGAGACTGTAACGTTCTTTGCTTCACGGAAACATGGCTCACTGGAGAGACGCTATCCGAGGCGGTGCAGCCAACGGGTTTCTCCACGCATCGCGCTGACAGAAACAAACATCTTTCTGGTAAGAAGAGGGGCGGGGGCGTATGCCTTATGGCTAACGTGACATGGTGTGATGAAAGAAACATACAGGAACTCAAATCCTTCTGTTCACCTGATTTAGAATTCCTCACAATCAAATGTAGACCGCATTATCTACCAAGAGAATTCTCTTCGATTATAATCACAGCCGTTTATATCCCCCCCCAAGCAGACACATCGATGGATCTGAACGAACTTTATTTAACTCTTTGCAAACTGGAAACCATTTATCCGGAGGCTGCATTCATTGTAGCTGGGGATTTTAACAAGGCTAATCTGAAAACAAGACTCCCTAAATTTTATCAGCATATCGATTGCGCAACCAGGGGTGGAAAGACCTTGGATCATTGTTACTCTAACTTCCGCAACGCATATAAGGCCCTGCCCCGCCCCCCTTTCGGAAAAGCTGACCACGACTCCATTTTGTTGATCCCTGCCTACAGACAGAAACTAAAACAAGAGGCTTCCACGCTGAGGTCTGTCCAACGCTGGTCCGACCAAGCTGACTCCACACTCCAAGACTGCTTCCATCAAGTGGACTCGGAGATGTTTCGTATTGCGTCAGATAACAATATTGAATACGCTGATTCGGTGTGCGAGTTCATTAGAACGTGCGTTGAAGATGTCGTTCCCATAGCAACGATTAAAACATTCCCTAACCAGAAACCGTGGATTGATGGCAGCATTCGCGTGAAACTGAAAGCGCGAACCACTGCTTTTAATCAGGGCAAGGTGTCTGGTAACATGACCGAATACAAACAGTGCAGCTATTCCCTCCGCAAGGCTATCAAACAAGCTAAGCGTCAGTACAGAGACAAAGTAGAATCTCAATTCAACGGCTCAGACACAAGAGGCATGTGGCAGGGTCTACAGTCAATCACGGACTACAGGAAGAAATCCAGCCCAGTCACGGACCAGGATGTCTTGCTCCCAGGCAGACTAAATAACTTTTTTGCCCGCTTTGAGGACAATACAGTGCCACTGACACGGCCTGCAACGAAAACATGCGGTCTCTCCTTCACTGCAGCCGAGGTGAGTAAGACATTTAAACGTGTTAACCCTCGCAAGGCTGCAGGCCCAGACGGCATCTCCAGCCGCGCCCTCAGAGCATGCGCAGACCAGCTGGCCGGTGTGTTTACGGACATATTCAATCAATCCCTATACCAGTCTGCTGTTCCCACATGCTTCAAGAGGGCCACCATTGTTCCTGTTCCCAAGAAAGCTAAGGTAACTGAGCTAAACGACTACCGCCCCGTAGCACTCACTTCCGTCATCATGAAGTGCTTTGAGAGACTAGTCAAGGACCATATCACCTCCACCCTACCTGACACCCTAGACCCACTCCAATTTGCTTACCGCCCTAACCCATCTGGACAAGAGGAATACCTATGTGAGAATGCTGTTCATTGACTACAGCTCGGCATTCAACACCATAGTACCCTCCAAGCTCGTCATCAAGCTCGAGACCCTGGGTCTCGACCCCGCCCTGTGCAACTGGGTACTGGACTTCCTGACGGGCCGCCCCCAGGTGGTGAGGGTAGGCAACAACATCTCCTCCCCGCTGATCCTCAACACTGGGGCCCCACAAGGGTGCGTTCTGAGCCCTCTCCTGTACTCCCTGTTCACCCACGACTGCGTGGCCACGCACGCCTCCAACTCAATCATCAAGTTTGCGGACGACACAACAGTGGTAGGCTTGATTACCAACAACGACGAGACGGCCTACAGGGAGGAGGTGAGGGCCCTCGGAGTGTGGTGTCAGGAAAATAACCTCACACTCAACGTCAACAAAACTAAGGAGATGATTGTGGACTTCAGGAAACAGCAGAGGGAACACCCCCATCCACATCGATGGAACAGTAGTGGAGAGGGTAGCAAGTTTTAAGTTCCTCGGCATACACATCACAGACAAACTGAATTGGTCCACTCACACAGACAGCATCGTGAAGAAGGCGCAGCAGCGCCTCTTCAACCTCAGGAGGCTGAAGAAATTCGGCTTGTCACCAAAAGCACTCACAAACTTCTACAGATGCACAATCGAGAGCATCCTGGCGGGCTGTATCACCGCCTGGTACGGCAACTGCTCCGCCCACAACCGTAAGGCTCTCCAGAGGGTAGTGAGGTCTGCACAACGCATCACCGGGGGCAAACTACCTGCCCTCCAGGACACCTACACCACCCGATGTCACAGGAAGGCCATAAAGATCATCAAGGACATCAACCACCCGAGCCACTGCCTGTTAACCCCGCTATCATCCAGAAGGCGAGGTCAGTACAGGTGCATCAAAGCTGGGACCGAGAGACTGAAAAACAGCTTCTATCTCAAGGCCATCAGACTGTTAAACAGCCACCACTAACATTGAGTGGCCACTGCCTGTTCACCCCGCTGTCATCCAGAAGGCGAGGTCAGTACAGGTGCATCAAAGCTACACTATATTTTTTTAATGTAACATAGTATAATACTTTACACTCAAACGGCCTACTATTTAAGAAGCAAGTACGGGTATTAGGACACGGTATTGTAATCGTGAGAGCCTGTTAAAATGGAAACCGGAAAAACAAAACAGACTAAACTGAATTTTGAAAAAAAAAAAAAAAAAAACGAAACAACCTTTTTATAGGGCCCTATACATTGTCCTTTTTGCACTAACACTCTTGCACGGACTCTACCCACACACACACACTTACAGTGACAATCCAACATACACATATAACATGTGCACACTGATGCCACACACACTCACAGCATATACTGCTGCTACTGTCTATTATCTATCCTGTTGCCTAGTCACCTTACCCCTACCTACAGTATACTGCTGCTACTGTCTATTATCTATCCTGTTGCCTAGTCACCTTACCCCTACCTACAGTATACTGCTGCTACTGTCTATTATCTATCCTGTTGCCTAGTCACCTTACCCCTACCTACAGTATACTGCTGCTACTGTCTATTATCTATCCTGTTGCCTAGTCACCTTACCCCTACCTACAGTATACTGCTGCTACTGTCTATTATCTATCCTGTTGCCTAGTCACCTTACCCCTACCTACAGTATACTGCTGCTACTGTCTATTATCTATCCTGTTGCCTAGTCACCTTACCCCTACCTACAGTATACTGCTGCTACTGTCTATTATCTATCCTGTTGCCTAGTCACCTTACCCCTACCTACAGTATACTGCTGCTACTGTCTATTATCTATCCTGTTGCCTAGTCACCTTACCCCTACCTACAGTATACTGCTGCTACTGTCTATTATCTATCCTGTTGCCTAGTCACCTTACCCTTACCTACAGTATACTGCTGCTACTGTCTATTATCTATCCTGTTGCCTAGTCACCTTACCCCTACCTACAGTATACTGCTGCTACTGTCTATTATCTATCCTGTTGCCTAGTCACCTTACCCTTACCTACAGTATACTGCTGCTACTGTCTATTATCTATCCTGTTGCCTAGTCACCTTACCCCTACCTACAGTATACTGCTGCTACTGTCTATTATCTATCCTGTTGCCTAGTCACCTTACCCTTACCTACAGTATACTGCTGCTACTGTCTATTATCTATCCTGTTGCCTAGTCACCTTACCCCTACCTACAGTATACTGCTGCTACTGTCTATTATCTATCCTGTTGCCTAGTCACCTTACCCCTACCTACAGTATACTGCTGCTACTGTCTATTATCTATCCTGTTGCCTAGTCACCTTACCCCTACCTACAGTATACTGCTGCTACTGTCTATTATCTATCCTGTTGCCTAGTCACCTTACCCTTACCTATATGTACATATAATTATCTTGTACCCCTGCACATTGCCTTGGAACTGGTATCTCGTGTATACAGCCATGTTATTTGTACTGAACTGGTATCCCGTGTATATAGCCATGTTATTTGTACTGAACTGGTATCCCATGTATACAGCCATGTTATTTGTAGCCAAGACAACGCAGGAGTGGCTTTGGGACAAGTCAACGCTCCCCATTCAACCTGACAGAGCTTGAGAGGATCTGCAGAGAAGAATGGGAGAAACTCCCCAAATACAGGTGTGCCAAGCTTGTAGCGTCATACCCAAGAAGACTGGAGGCTGTAATGTCTCGATGTCCAAAAACCTGTTTTTGCTGCGTCATTATGGGGTATTGTGTGTAGATTGATGAGGGGATTTTTTTCATCTACATTTTAGAATAAGGCTGTTAAGTAACAACATGTGGAAAAGGGGTCTAAAACACCTTCCGAAGGCACTGTATATATATATCTTCATCTTTAACTCTGTTTGAAGATGACCCATAGGTAAGCATTTCACTTTTAGTCTACACCTTCTGTTTACAAAATATGTGACAAATAAAATGAGATTTGGATGGACAGATATAATAGATAGATAGACGGATTGAACCTTGAGTGGAATACTCTGGGCTTGTGTTGCTATGAGGACAGCTTCTCTCAACTTCTTCTTGAATCTCTGGAGAGACTTCCCCTGTAGGAGAGGAGAGGAGAGAGGAGGAGAGGAGACAGGGATGAGAAGAGGAGAAGTGAGAGGAGGAGAGGAGATGGGAATGAGAGGAGAGGAGGAGAGGAGACAGGGATGAGAGGAGGAGAAGTGAGAGGAGGAGAGGAGATGGGAATGAGAGGAGAGGAGGAGAGGAGACAGGGATGAGAGGAGGAGAAGAGAGAGGAGGAGAGGAGACGGGGATGAGAGGAGAGAGGAGAGGAGACGGGGATGAGAGGAGGAGAGGAGACAGGGATGAGAAGAGGAGAAGTGAGAGGAGGAGAGGAGATGGGAATGAGAGGAGAGGAGGAGAGGAGACAGGGATGAGAGGAGGAGAAGAGAGAGGAGGAGAGGAGACGGGGATGAGAGGAGAGAGGAGAGGAGACGGGGATGAGAGGAGGAGAGGAGACGGGGATGAGAGGAGGAGAGGAGACGGGGATGAGAGGCGGAGAGGAGACAGGGATGAGAGGAGGAGACGAGAGAGGAGGAGAGGAGACAGGGATGAGAGGAGATAAGAGAGGAGGAGAGGAAACAGGGATGAGAGGAATGAGGAGGAGAGGAGACAGGGATGAGAGGAGAGAGGAGGAGAGGAGACAGGGATGAGAGGAGAGAGGAGACAGAGATGAGAGGAGAGAGGAGACAGGGATGAGAGGAGAGGAGAGAGGAGACAGGGATGAGAGGAGAGAGGAGGAGAGGGAGACAGGGATGAGAGGAGAGAGGAGGAGAGGAGACAGGGATGAGAGGAGAAAGGAGGAGAGGAGACAGGGATGAGAGGAGACAGGGATGAGAGGAGAGAGGAGGAGAGGAGACAGGGATGAGAGGAGAGAGGAGGAGAGGAGATGGGGATGAGAGGAGGAGAGGAGATGGGGATGAGAGGAGGAGAGGAGACAGGGATGAGAGGAGAGAAGACAGGGATGAGAGGAGGAGATGAGAGAGGAGGAGAGGAGGAGACGAGAGAGGAGGAGAGGAGACAGGGATGAGAGGAAACAGGGATGAGAGGAGAGAGGAGGAGAGGAGACAGGGATGAGAGGAGAGAGGAGGAGAGGAGACAGGGATGAGAGGAGAGAGGAGGAGGGGAGACAGAGGAGAGAGGAGGAAAGGAGACAGGGATGAGAGGAGAGAAGAGAGGAGGAGAGGAAACAGGGATGAGAGGAGGAGAGGAGACAGGGATGAGAGGAGGAGAAGAGAGAGGAGACAGGGATGAGAGGAGAGAGGAGGAGAGGAGACGGGGATGAGAGGAGAGAGGAGGAGAGGAGACAGGGATGAGAGGAGAGAGGAGGAGAGGAGACAGGGATGAGAGGAGAGAGGAGGAAAGGAGACATGGATGGAGGAGGAGAGGAGACAGGGATGAGAGGAGGAGAGGAGACAGGGATCAGAGGAGAGGAGACAGGGATGAGAGGAGAGAGGAGGAGAACATGGATGAGAGGAGGAGAGGATACAGGGATCAGAGGAGGAGAGGAGACATGGAGGAGAGGAGAGAGGAGACAGGGATGAGAGGAGAGAGAAGGAGAGGAGACAGGGGTGAGAGGAGTGAGGAGGAGAGGAGACAGGGATGAGAGGAGAGATGAGGAGAGGAGAGAGGGATGAGAGGGGAGAGGAGGAGAGGAGACAGGGATGAGAGGAGAGAGGAGGAGAGGAGACAGGGATGTAGGAGGAGAGAGGAGAGAGGGATGAGAGGAGAGAGAAGGAGAGGAGAGAGAAGGAGAGGAGAGAGATGGAAAGAAAAAGGCAGGACAGATATGAGCAGTATAGGGTTAGTATAGTATAGTAATAAAATATAATACTGCTAATATAATACTATTGTTCTTCTGCCTTCATCCCAACCACAGGTTAGGGTTAGTGCCCATTTCCATACAAAACGTATGGGCTCATATAAAATAAATGACATCTAGGGTCAAAGGTCAAAATTTCAGGTAGTCAAGGTCAGGGTGTTGACACTCACCCATGTTAAAGGCCCAGGGTCAGCCACAGTGCAGTGCCCCTGGATGTAGAGGCCTATACAATGTCTGAGGTTTTAAACAGGCCTATACAATGTCTGAGGTTTTAAACAGGCCTATACAATGTCTGAGGATTTAAATGCATATTGTATTTTACTCTAGAGTTGACGTTGATTAGTAATCGTGTGCTTTCATTTCAGTACATCCAAAGTGTCATGATCCCTGATGGTGCTCTCACCAGGCATTACATGACTCACGATCATATATGGAATGAGGAATACCAACACTACGTATTTTAAATATTAAATAAACTAAATGTAACTACAGTAACGGTTGGCATTTCATTTTCACACTGTACCGTAACCAAACTGTCACCCCAAAACCATAACAGGTACTAAACAGTTGTTTATGGACTGTTCGAACACTAATAGATGAGACAGAAGAGGGCAAATCAACTGAACTCAACACCAGCTCAGTGGGCTAACACAGTCTCAACTGAACTCAACACCAGCTCAGTGGGCTAACACAGTCTCAACTGAACTCAACACCAGCTCAGTGGGCTAACACAGTCTCAACTGAACTCAACACCAGCTCAGTGGGCTAACACAGTCTCAACTGAACTCAACACCAGCTCAGTGGGCTAACACAGTCTCAACTGAACTCAACACCAGCTCAGTGGGCTAACACAGTCTCAACTGAACTCAACACCAGCTCAGTGGGCTAACACAGTCTCAACTGAACTCAACACCAGCTCAGTGGGCTAACACAGTCTCAACTGAAATCAACACTAACACGACTGTGGACTAACACAGTCCTGAGTGGCACAGACAACCAGGGTTAAATTGTATGCCCTTTCCAGAAGACTAACCGTGATGGCGGCATCCTCAGTGAGCTCTGTGTAATTTCTGACTTTAGACCGACACACCCAGGCTCTGCTGACTGGTTCCCCCAGGTAGGTTACATGGTACCTGCACTACACACAAACATAACATACACATTACACACAATCAGAAATGTTCACATGAAAGACACTACCCCAGTGTTTTCATTCAGTCATTTATAATAGGAGACTTCCACTGATCTTACAGGGTACAGGGTACAGGTCAGTGTGTCTCTTACAGGGTACAGGTCAGTGTGTCTCTTACAGGGTACAGGGTACAGGTCAGTGTGTCTCTTACAGGGTACAGGTCAGTGTGTCTCTTACAGGGTACAGGTCAGTGTGTCTCTTACAGGGTACAGGGTACAGGTCAGTGTGTCTCTTACAGGGTACAGGTCAGTGTGTCTCTTACAGGGTACAGGTCAGTGTGTCTCTTACAGGGTACAGGTCAGTGTGTCTCTTACAGGGTACAGGTCAGTGTGTCTCTTACAGGGTACAGGTCAGTGTGTCTCTTACAGGGTACAGGGTACAGGTCAGTGTGTCTCTTACAGGGTACAGGTCAGTGTGTCTCTTACAGGGTACAGGTCAGTGTGTCTCTTACAGGGTACAGGGTACAGGTCAGTGTGTCTCTTACAGGGTACAGGTCAGTGTGTCTCTTACAGGGTACAGGTCAGTGTGTCTCTTACAGGGTACAGGGTACAGGTCAGTGTGTCTCTTACAGGGTACAGGTCAGTGTGTCTCTTACAGGGTACAGGTCAGTGTGTCTCTTACAGGGTACAGGGTACAGGTCAGTGTGTCTCTTACAGGGTACAGGTCAGTGTGTCTCTTACAGGGTACAGGTCAGTGTGTCTCTTACAGGGTACAGGTCAGTGTGTCTCTTACAGGGTACAGGTCAGTGTGTCTCTTACAGGGTACAGGTCAGTGTGTCTCTTACAGGGTACAGGTCAGTGTGTCTCTTACAGGGTACAGGTCAGTGTTTATCTTACAGGGTACAGGTCAGTGTGTCTCTTACAGGGTACAGGTCAGTGTGTCTCTTACAGGGTACAGGTCAGTGTGTCTCTTACAGGGTACAGGTCAGTGTTTATCTTACAGGGTACAGGTCAGTGTGTCTCTTACAGGGTACAGGTCAGTGTGTCTCTTACAGGGTACAGGTCAGTGTGTCTCTTACAGGGTACAGGTCAGTGTGTCTCTTACAGGGTACAGGTCAGTGTGTATCTTACAGGGTACAGGGTACAGGTCAGTGTGTATCTTACAGGGTACAGGGTACAGGTCAGTGTGTCTCTTACAGGGTACAGGTCAGTGTGTCTCTTACAGGGTACAGGTCAGTGTGTCTCTTACAGGGTACAGGTCAGTGTGTCTCTTACAGGGTACAGGTCAGTGTTTATCTTACAGGGTACAGGTCAGTGTGTCTCTTACAGGGTACAGGTCAGTGTGTCTCTTACAGGGTACAGGTCAGTGTGTCTCTTACAGGGTACAGGTCAGTGTGTATCTTACAGGGTACAGGTCAGTGTTTATCTTACAGGGTACAGGTCAGTGTGTCTCTTACAGGGTACAGGTCAGTGTGTCTCTTACAGGGTACAGGTCAGTGTGTCTCTTACAGGGTACAGGTCAGTGTGTCTCTTACAGGGTACAGGTCAGTGTGTCTCTTACAGGGTACAGGTCAGTGTGTCTCTTACAGGGTACAGGGTACAGGTCAGTGTGTCTCTTACAGGGTACAGGTCAGTGTGTCTCTTACAGGGTACAGGTCAGTGTGTCTCTTACAGGGTACAGGGTACAGGTCAGTGTGTCTCTTACAGGGTACAGGTCAGTGTGTCTCTTACAGGGTACAGGGTACAGGTCAGTGTGTCTCTTACAGGGTACAGGTCAGTGTGTCTCTTACAGG
Source organism: Oncorhynchus tshawytscha (assembly GCF_018296145.1). Classification (NCBI taxonomy): domain Eukaryota; kingdom Metazoa; phylum Chordata; class Actinopteri; order Salmoniformes; family Salmonidae; genus Oncorhynchus; species Oncorhynchus tshawytscha. The sequence goes on along the minus strand of NC_056443.1, from coordinate 39,309,316 downwards.
GTACAGGTCAGTGTGTCTCTTACAGGGTACAGGTCAGTGTGTCTCTTACAGGGTACAGGTCAGTGTGTCTCTTACAGGGTACAGGTCAGTGTTTATCTTACAGGGTACAGGTCAGTGTGTCTCTTACAGGGTACAGGTCAGTGTGTCTCTTACAGGGTACAGGTCAGTGTGTCTCTTACAGGGTACAGGTCAGTGTTTATCTTACAGGGTACAGGTCAGTGTGTCTCTTACAGGGTACAGGTCAGTGTGTCTCTTACAGGGTACAGGTCAGTGTGTCTCTTACAGGGTACAGGTCAGTGTGTCTCTTACAGGGTACAGGTCAGTGTGTCTCTTACAGGGTACAGGGTACAGGTCAGTGTGTATCTTACAGGGTACAGGGTACAGGTCAGTGTGTATCTTACAGGGTACAGGGTACAGGTCAGTGTGTCTCTTACAGGGTACAGGTCAGTGTGTCTCTTACAGGGTACAGGTCAGTGTGTCTCTTACAGGGTACAGGTCAGTGTTTATCTTACAGGGTACAGGTCAGTGTGTATCTTACAGGGTACAGGTCAGTGTGTCTCTTACAGGGTACAGATCAGTGTGTCTCTTACAGGGTACAGGGTACAGGTCAGTGTGTATCTTACAGGGTACAGGGTACAGGTCAGTGTGTCTCTTACAGGGTACAGGTCAGTGTGTCTCTTACAGGGTACAGGTCAGTGTTTATCTTACAGGGTACAGGTCAGTGTGTATCTTACAGGGTACAGGTCAGTGTGTCTCTTACAGGGTACAGGTCAGTGTGTCTCTTACAGGGTACAGGTCAGTGTGTATCTTACAGGGTACAGGTCAGTGTGTCTCTTACAGGGTACAGGTCAGTGTGTCTCTTACAGGGTACAGGTCAGTGTGTCTCTTACAGGGTACAGGTCAGTGTGTCTCTTACAGGGTACAGGTCAGTGTGTCTCTTACAGGGTACAGGTCAGTGTGTATCTTACAGGGTACAGGTCAGTGTGTCTCTTACAGGGTACAGGTCAGTGTGTCTCTTACAGGGTACAGGGTACAGGTCAGTGTGTCTCTTACAGGGTACAGGTCAGTGTGTCTCTTACAGGGTACAGGTCAGTGTGTCTCTTACAGGGTACAGGGTACAGGTCAGTGTGTCTCTTACAGGGTACAGGTCAGTGTGTCTCTTACAGGGTACAGGTCAGTGTGTCTCTTACAGGGTACAGGGTACAGGTCAGTGTGTCTCTTACAGGGTACAGGTCAGTGTGTCTCTTACAGGGTACAGGGTACAGGTCAGTGTGTCTCTTACAGGGTACAGGTCAGTGTGTCTCTTACAGGGTACAGGTCAGTGTGTCTCTTACAGGGTACAGGTCAGTGTGTCTCTTACAGGGTACAGGTCAGTGTGTCTCTTACAGGGTACAGGTCAGTGTTTATCTTACAGGGTACAGGTCAGTGTGTCTCTTACAGGGTACAGGTCAGTGTGTCTCTTACAGGGTACAGGTCAGTGTTTATCTTACAGGGTACAGGTCAGTGTGTCTCTTACAGGGTACAGGTCAGTGTGTCTCTTACAGGGTACAGGTCAGTGTGTCTCTTACAGGGTACAGGTCAGTGTGTCTCTTACAGGGTACAGGTCAGTGTGTCTCTTACAGGGTACAGGTCAGTGTGTCTCTTACAGGGTACAGGTCAGTGTGTATCTTACAGGGTACAGGTCAGTGTGTCTCTTACAGGGTACAGGTCAGTGTGTATCTTACAGGGTACAGGTCAGTGTGTCTCTTACAGGGTACAGGTCAGTGTGTCTCTTACAGGGTACAGGTCAGTGTGTCTCTTACAGGGTACAGGTCAGTGTGTCTCTTACAGGGTACAGGTCAGTGTGTCTCTTACAGGGTACAGGGTACAGGTCAGTGTGTCTCTTACAGGGTACAGGTCAGTGTGTCTCTTACAGGGTACAGGGTACAGGTCAGTGTGTCTCTTACAGGGTACAGGTCAGTGTGTCTCTTACAGGGTACAGGTCAGTGTGTCTCTTACAGGGTACAGGTCAGTGTGTCTCTTACAGGGTACAGGTCAGTGTGTCTCTTACAGGGTACAGGTCAGTGTTTATCTTACAGGGTACAGGTCAGTGTGTCTCTTACAGGGTACAGGTCAGTGTGTCTCTTACAGGGTACAGGTCAGTGTGTCTCTTACAGGGTACAGGTCAGTGTTTATCTTACAGGGTACAGGTCAGTGTGTCTCTTACAGGGTACAGGTCAGTGTGTCTCTTACAGGGTACAGGTCAGTGTGTCTCTTACAGGGTACAGGTCAGTGTGTCTCTTACAGGGTACAGGTCAGTGTGTATCTTACAGGGTACAGGGTACAGGTCAGTGTGTATCTTACAGGGTACAGGGTACAGGTCAGTGTGTCTCTTACAGGGTACAGGTCAGTGTCTCTTACAGGGTACAGGTCAGTGTGTCTCTTACAGGGTACAGGTCAGTGTGTCTCTTACAGGGTACAGGTCAGTGTTTATCTTACAGGGTACAGGTCAGTGTGTCTCTTACAGGGTACAGGTCAGTGTGTATCTTACAGGGTACAGGTCAGTGTGTCTCTTACAGGGTACAGGGTACAGGTCAGTGTGTCTCTTACAGGGTACAGGTCAGTGTGTCTCTTACAGGGTACAGGTCAGTGTGTCTCTTACAGGGTACAGGGTACAGGTCAGTGTGTCTCTTACAGGGTACAGGTCAGTGTGTCTCTTACAGGGTACAGGTCAGTGTGTCTCTTACAGGGTACAGGGTACAGGTCAGTGTGTCTCTTACAGGGTACAGGGTACAGGTCAGTGTGTCTCTTACAGGGTACAGGTCAGTGTGTCTCTTACAGGGTACAGGTCAGTGTGTCTCTTACAGGGTACAGGTCAGTGTGTCTCTTACAGGGTACAGGTCAGTGTGTCTCTTACAGGGTACAGGTCAGTGTTTATCTTACAGGGTACAGGTCAGTGTGTCTCTTACAGGGTACAGGTCAGTGTGTCTCTTACAGGGTACAGGTCAGTGTGTCTCTTACAGGGTACAGGTCAGTGTTTATCTTACAGGGTACAGGTCAGTGTGTCTCTTACAGGGTACAGGTCAGTGTGTCTCTTACAGGGTACAGGTCAGTGTGTCTCTTACAGGGTACAGGTCAGTGTGTCTCTTACAGGGTACAGGTCAGTGTGTATCTTACAGGGTACAGGGTACAGGTCAGTGTGTATCTTACAGGGTACAGGGTACAGGTCAGTGTGTCTCTTACAGGGTACAGGTCAGTGTGTCTCTTACAGGGTACAGGTCAGTGTGTCTCTTACAGGGTACAGGTCAGTGTGTCTCTTACAGGGTACAGGTCAGTGTGTCTCTTACAGGGTACAGGGTACAGGTCAGTGTGTATCTTACAGGGTACAGGTCAGTGTGTATCTTACAGGGTACAGGTCAGTGTGTCTCTTACAGGGTACAGGTCAGTGTGTCTCTTACAGGGTACAGGGTACAGGTCAGTGTGTCTCTTACAGGGTACAGGTCAGTGTGTCTCTTACAGGGTACAGGTCAGTGTGTCTCTTACGGGGTACAGGGTACAGGTCAGTGTGTCTCTTACAGGGTACAGGTCAGTGTGTCTCTTACAGGGTACAGGGTACAGGTCAGTGTGTCTCTTACAGGGTACAGGTCAGTGTGTCTCTTACAGGGTACAGGTCAGTGTGTCTCTTACAGGGTACAGGTCAGTGTGTCTCTTACAGGGTACAGGTCAGTGTGTCTCTTACAGGGTACAGGTCAGTGTTTATCTTACAGGGTACAGGTCAGTGTGTCTCTTACAGGGTACAGGTCAGTGTGTCTCTTACAGGGTACAGGTCAGTGTGTCTCTTACAGGGTACAGGTCAGTGTTTATCTTACAGGGTACAGGTCAGTGTGTCTCTTACAGGGTACAGGTCAGTGTGTCTCTTACAGGGTACAGGTCAGTGTGTCTCTTACAGGGTACAGGTCAGTGTGTCTCTTACAGGGTACAGGTCAGTGTGTCTCTTACAGGGTACAGGTCAGTGTGTCTCTTACAGGGTACAGGTCAGTGTGTCTCTTACAGGGTACAGGTCAGTGTGTCTCTTACAGGGTACAGGTCAGTGTGTCTCTTACAGGGTACAGGTCAGTGTGTATCTTACAGGGTACAGGTCAGTGTGTCTCTTACAGGGTACAGGTCAGTGTGTCTCTTACAGGGTACAGGTCAGTGTGTCTCTTACAGGGTACAGGTCAGTGTGTCTCTTACAGGGTACAGGTCAGTGTGTCTCTTACAGGGTACAGGTCAGTGTGTCTCTTACAGGGTACAGGTCAGTGTGTCTCTTACAGGGTACAGGTCAGTGTGTCTCTTACAGGGTACAGGTCAGTGTTTATCTTACAGGGTACAGGTCCGTGTGTCTCTTACAGGGTACAGGTCAGTGTGTCTCTTACAGGGTACAGGGTACAGGTCAGTGTGTCTCTTACAGGGTACAGGTCAGTGTGTATCTTAAGGGGTACAGGTCAGTGTGTCTCTTACAGGGTACAGGTCAGTGTGTCTCTTACAGGGTACAGGTCAGTGTGTCTCTTACAGGGTACAGATCAGTGTGTCTCTTACAGGGTACAGGGTACAGGTCAGTGTGTCTCTTACAGGGTACAGGTCAGTGTGTCTCTTACAGGGTACAGGTCAGTGTGTCTCTTACAGGGTACAGATCAGTGTGTCTCTTACAGGGTACAGATCAGTGTGTCTCTTACAGGGTACAGGGTACAGGTCAGTGTGTCTCTTACAGGGTACAGGTCAGTGTGTATCTTACAGGGTACAGGTCAGTGTGTCTCTTACAGGGTACAGGTCAGTGTGTCTCTTACAGGGTACAGGTCAGTGTGTCTCTTACAGGGTACAGGTCAGTGTGTCTCTTACAGGGTACAGGTCAGTGTGTCTCTTACAGGGTACAGGTCAGTGTGTCTCTTACAGGGTACAGGTCAGTGTGTCTCTTACAGGGTACAGATCAGTGTGTCTCTTACAGGGTACAGATCAGTGTGTCTCTTACAGGGTACAGGGTACAGGTCAGTGTGTCTCTTACAGGGTACAGGTCAGTGTGTATCTTACAGGGTACAGGGTACAGGTCAGTGTTTATCTTACAGGGTACAGGTCAGTGTGTCTCTTACAGGGTACAGGGTACAGGTCAGTGTGTCTCTTACAGGGTACAGGTCAGTGTGTCTCTTACAGGGTACAGGTCAGTGTGTCTCTTACAGGGTACAGGTCAGTGTGTCTCTTACAGGGTACAGGTCAGTGTGTCTCTTACAGGGTACAGGTCAGTGTGTCTCTTACAGGGTACAGGTCAGTGTGTCTCTTACAGGGTACAGGGTACAGGTCAGTGTTTATCTTACAGGGTACAGGTCAGTGTGTCTCTTACAGGGTACAGGTCAGTGTGTCTCTTACAGGGTACAGGTCAGTGTGTCTCTTACAGGGTACAGGTCAGTGTGTCTCTTACAGGGTACAGGGTACAGGTCAGTGTGTCTCTTACAGGGTACAGGGTACAGGTCAGTGTGTCTCTTACAGGGTACAGGTCAGTGTGTCTCTTACAGGGTACAGGTCAGTGTGTCTCTTACAGGGTACAGGTCAGTGTGTCTCTTACAGGGTACAGGTCAGTGTGTCTCTTACAGGGTACAGGGTACAGGTCAGTGTTTATCTTACAGGGTACAGGGTACAGGTCAGTGTTTATCTTACAGGGTACAGGTCAGTGTGTCTCTTACAGGGTACAGGGTACAGGTCAGTGTTTATCTTACAGGGTACAGGTCAGTGTTTATCTTAAGGGGTACAGATCAGTGTGTCTCTTACAGGGTACAGGTCAGTGTGTCTCTTACAGGGTACAGGTCAGTGTTTATCTTACAGGGTACAGGTCAGTGTTTATCTTACAGAGTACAGGGTACAGGTCAGTGTTTATCTTACAGGGTACAGGTCAGTATTCCTGTTGAACTGGCAGAAGGTCTTGGTGTCTGGATCTCTCTCCACTATCGCTGGCCACCTGGATCAATTAATCAACATAACATTGTCAATACAATCAGTACTCCACATTACAATGGAGGACAGGACAGTGGTTATTCGTGGGTTATACAGCATGTGTCTAGTTTGTCCATTCATTCTAAATTGAGGCCAGAGGTCGCATTAGCTTCCAGAAATCAGCATTTTCAAAACGCAGACCATCAAATAATCTGTGTTTTAAACCATTTCACCTGCATTTTATATTGAAGTCAACAGTGTTGTTTTGATTCAATGGCGTGATCAGGGACGTGTAGCTATCGTTTTCCTTCACAGAAAATACATCACTGCACCACTTACACCAAAAATAGCTTCATTTCATCAGATGACAACAGAACTGGCTGTTTGGCTGGAAGCCACAAAAATGTTGACACATTTAAATGTAAATGAGCTTACAATGAGAAAGCAAGGTATTTAAAAAAAATTGCATGGCAATCATATTCCTAATGCTTAGCATAGAAGGAATGTAGCCATCAATGTAGCCATTCCTAATGTTTTGCCTAAAGTTCATTTTACCGGAGAAAAAGACTGGCTACAGCGAGAAAAGTAGCTAAACATCAGTCAGAGTTCTGTCTGCTGTTAGAAAATCCATTTGTGAATTAAGGAATTTTATTGGTCTGACAATGAGCAAAGATTTCTCATCTGAGTGGAGAAATGCAACCAAGGCACAAAATTGGTCTGAAGCCGAGCACACATTACAATAAGAAGCATTTTTAGATCTGCGTTTTCAAAACGTAGCAAGGTATTTCATATGAGTTTTATATTCTTTCCTTGCATGAAAAACACAGAATTCTGCATTAACACCTGAGGGCTAATGAGGGTTTAAATTATATTACACTGGGAATATGATGGCATTGGAGAAGTAGTGTGTTAAGTACACTCCATGACCAACACTATGTGGACACCTGCTCATCCAACATCTCATTCCAAAATCATGGCCATTAATATGGAGTTGGTCCCCCCTGCACTCTTCAGGGAAGGCTTTCCACTAGATGTTGGAACATTGCTGCTATAACAGCCTCCACTCTTCTGGGAAGGCTTTCCACTAGATGTTGTAACATTGCTGCGATAACAGCCTCCACTCTTCTGGGAAGGCTTTCCACTAGATGTTGTAACATTGCTGCGATAACAGCCTCCACTCTTCTGGGAAGGTTTTCCACTAGATGTTGTAACATTGCTGCGATAACAGCCTCCACTCTTTTGGGAAGGCTTTCCACTAGATGTTGTAACATTGCTGCGATAACAGCCTCCACTCTTCTGGGAAGGTTTTCCACTAGATGTTGTAACATTGCTGCGATAACAGCCTCCACTCTTTTGGGAAGGCTTTCCACTAGATGTTGGAACATTGCTGCTGGGACTTGCTTCCATTCAGCCACAAGAGCATTAGTGAGGTCGGAAACGGATGTTGGGCAATTAGGCCTGGCTCGCAGTAGGTGTTCCAATACCTTACCAAAGGTGTTCGATGAGGTTGAGGTCAGAGCTCTTTGCAGGCCAGTCAAGTTCTTCCACACCGATCTCGAAAAACCATTTCTGTATGACCTCGTTTTGTGCACGGGGGCATTGTCATGCTGAAACAGGAAAGGGCCTTCCCCAAACTCATCTAAAATGTCTTTGTATGCTGTTAAGATTTCCCTTCACTGGAACTAAGGGGCATGAACAATGAAAAACAGCCTCAGACCTTTATTCCTCCTCCACCAAACTTTACAGTTGGCACTATGCATTGGGGCAGGTTGCGTTCTCCTGGCATCCACCAAACTCATATTCGCCTCTGTTGGACTGCCAGGTGGTGAAGCGTGATTCATCACTCCAGAGAACACGTTTCCACTGCTCCAGTCCAATGGCGGTGAGTTTTACACCACTCCAGCCGACACTTGGCATTGTGCATGGTGATGTTAAAATTGAAAATCCATTGCCTGAAGCTCCCGACAAACAGTTGCTTCCAGAGGCAGTTTGGAATACAGTAGTGAATGTTGCAACCGAGAACAGACGATTTTTACGCGCTTCAGCACTCTGCCGTCCCGTTCTGTGAGATTGTGTGGCCTACCACTTCGTGGCTGAGCCGTTGTTGCTCCTAGACGTTTCCACTTTACAATAACAGCACTTACAGTTGACCGGGGAAGCTCTAGCAGGGCAGAAATTTAATGAACTGACTTGTTGGAAAGGTGGCATCCTATGACGGTGCCAAGTTGAAAGTCACTGAGCTCTTCAGTAAGGCCATTCTACTGCTAATGTTTGTCTATGGAGATTGGATGGCAGTGTGCTTGATTTTATACACTTGTCAGCAACGGCAAATCCACTAATTTGAAGGGGGTCCACATACTTCTGTGTATATAGTGTATACACCTGCCAGCAACTGGTGTGGCTGAAATAGCAGAATCCACTAATTTGAAGGGGTGTCTTTACATGTGTGTGTAGTGTGTGTGGATAGTGTTTAGTGTGTTTGTTCAGCATGTGTGGATAGTGTTCAGTATGTGTGTGTAGTGTACCAAGGATATCCAATCTGTTGAGCCCAGACCAGAGACCCAGGAACCAGACCGCTGTTGATGACATCACACTCTTGTCCCGACCAGCTGTCCTCCGTAGCCTCACAGAGACCAGGGCCTACACATTCACACAAACACATTAAATGCAACATACCCACTGGGCAAAAATGTATGTGATGATGTTGAATACACTTGGAAATCAGATTCGCAAAAAGTCATCAACATAAGGGAATTACATATTTTTTTTAATACAATGACATTGTGACATTTGTTGTTGATTTCACATTGAATTCATGTTTGTTGACAAATCAACCAAATGTCATTGGTTCAATGTCAACATTTTCTGATGCTGAGTGTAAGCAGAGGTCGAATCACTGTATGGTGGTGTGTGTGTACCTGTGTCGTGTATACAGGTCCAGTCGCTGGGAAGGGCAGCCAGGTCAACGTGTCTCTCTACTCTTCTCCATTTCCCACAGACAGACCTACTACACTGAACCCACTGATCAACTAGAGGAGGACAGGGGGGTGAGGAGGGGGGAGAGAGAACGAAGTGAGAAAGACAGAAAGAAGAGGAAATAGGAGACAGACAGTGGGGGAAATAGGGAGAGAATGAGAGGTAGAGAAAGTGAGAATAAGGAAGAGAGGATAAAATACCCACATTCTGCACTGGAGTCGCTGTCTTCCTCTTCCTCCCTTCTTCTCTTCTTTCTCTCACCAGACACTCTCCTGGGAGGCTGTTCCTCCTCCCTGTTCAGAAACACCATTGTAGCAAAACAAACCCTATTTCATCTCTAGTTACACATTATGGTTCTAGTAAAGGTGTTTTACCTGAGAGAGACCTGGTCAATGGTGGCCTGCAGCAACTCCACCTCACTCAGCACAGCTCTGGCATCCTCTACACACACACACACACACACACACACACCACACAATCACACAAACATACACACACACAATGACACAAACATACACACACACTCTCACCCACAGGGTAAAGAGTTAAACATCTCCTACAATCACTGCTGTGATTCTTCTGAATGAGTAACATATTTAGTCTTTTCCACTGTGAAGGGTCAAGTCTCTTCTTCTATGAGAAAACGATAGAGTGAAATGACAAGTGATACAGTTGAAGTCAGAAGTTTACATACACTTAGGTTGGAGTCATTAAAACTCGTTTTTAAACCACTCCACAAATTTCTTGTTAACAAACTATAGTTTGACAAGTCGGTTAGGACATCTACTTTGTGCATGACAGAAGTCATTTTTAAAACAATTGTTTACAGACAGATTATTTCACTTATAATTCACTGTATCACAATTCCAGTGGGTCAGAAGTTTACATTCACTAAGTTGACTGCCTTTAAACAGCTTGGAAAATTCCAGAAAATGATGTCATGGCTTTAGAAGCTTCTGATAGGCTAATTGACATGATTTCAGTCAATTGGAGGTGTACCTGTGGATGTATTTCAAGGCCTACCTTCCATCTCAGTGCCTCTTTGCTTGACATCATGGGAAAATCTGAATAAATCAGCCACGACCAGAAAAATAATTGTAGACCTCCACAAGTCTGGTTCATCCTTGGGAGCAATTTCCAAACGCCTGAAGGTACCACATTCATCTGTACAAATAATAGTACGCAAGTATAAACTCCATGGGACCACGCAGCCGTCATACCGCTCAGGAAGGAGACGCGTTCTGTCTCCTAGAGATGAACGTACTTTGGTGCAAAAAGTGAAAATCAATCCCAGAACAACGGCAAAGGATCTTGTGAAGATGCTGGAGGAAACAGGTACGACAGTATCTATATCCACAGTAAAACGAGTCCTATATCAACATAACCTGAAAGGCCCTCAGCAAGGAAGAAGCCACTGCTCCAAAACCGCCATCAAAAAGCCAGACTACGGTTTGCAACTGCACATTGGGACAAAGATCGTACTTTTTGGAGAAATGCACTCTGGTCTGATGTAACAAAAATATAACTGTTTGGCATAATGACCATTGTCATGTTTGGAGGAAAAAGGGGGAGGCTTGCAAGCCGAAGAACACCAACCGTGAAGCACGGGGGTGGCAGCATCATGTTGTGGGGGTGCTTTGCTGCAGGAGGGACTGGTGCACTTCACAAAATAGATGGCATCATGAGGTAGGAACATTATGTGGATATATTGAAGCAACATCTCAAGACATCAGTCAGGAAGTTAAAGCTTAGTCGCAAATGGGTCTTCCAAATGGACAATGACCCCAAGTTGTGGCAAAATGGCTTAAGGACAACAAAGTCAAGGTATTGGAGTGGCCATCACAAAGCCCTGACCTCAATCCTATAGAACATTTGTGGGCAGAACTGAACAAGCATGTGCGAGCAAGGAGGCCTACAAACCTGACTCAGTTAGACCAGCTCTGTCAGGAGGAATGGGCCAAAACTCACCCAACTTATTGTGGGAAGCTTGTGGAAGGCTACCCGAAACGTTTGACCCAAGTTAAACAATTTAAAGGCAATGCTACCAAATACTAATTGAGTGTATGTAAATTTCTGACTCACTGGGAATGTGATGAAATAAATAAAAACTGAAATAAATCATTCTCTCTACTATTATTCTGACATTTCACATTCTTAAAATAAAGTGGTGATCTTAACTGACCTAAAACAGGGATTTTTTACAAGTATTAAATGTCAGGAATTGTGAAAAACAGAGTTTAAATGTATTTGGCTAAGGTGTATGTAAACTTCCGACTTCAACTGTATGTACTGTCTGTAAAAAATTGTTGGAAAAATGATGGATGAATTGATAGATGTCCGAACTGACTTGAGAAAACCTAATTTTGTTAACAAGACATTTGTGGAGTGGTTGAAAAATGAGTTTTAATGACTCCAACATCAGTGTATGTAACTGTAACGAGAATAAAGATATAAACAGTGAAATAAATTAATTAATTAGTTACCCAGACAGTTGTTGTGGTAGTGTTAGTTACCCACTCAGACAGTTGTTGTGGTAGTGTTAGTTACCCACCCAGACAGTTGTTGTGGTAGTGTTAGTTAGTTACCCACCCAGACAGTTGTTGTGGTAGTGTTAGTTACCCACTCAGACAGTTGTTGTGGTAGTGTTAGTTACCCAGACAGTTGTTGTGATAGTGTTAGTTACCCACTCAGACAGTTGTTGTGGTAGTGTTAGTTACCCACCCAGACAGTTGTTGTGATAGTGTTAGTTACCCACCCAGACAGTTGTTGTGGTAGTGTTAGTTACCCACTCAGACAGTTGTTGTGGTAGTGTTAGTTACCCACCCAGACAGTTGTTGTGGTAGTGTTAGTTAGTTACCCACCCAGACAGTTGTTGTGGTAGTGTTAGTTACCCACTCAGACAGTTGTTGTGGTAGTGTTAGTTACCCACCCAGACAGTTGTTGTGGTAGTGTTAGTTAGTTACCCACCCAGACGTTGTTGTGGTAGTGTTAGTTACCCACTCAGACAGTTGTTGTGGTAGTGTTACTTAGTTACCCACTCAGACAGTTGTTGTGGTAGTGTTAGTTACCCAGACAGTTGTTGTGATAGTGTTAGTTACCCACTCAGACAGTTGTTGTGGTAGTGTTAGTTACCCACCCAGACAGTTGTTGTGATAGTGTTAGTTACCCACCCAGACAGTTGTTGTGGTAGTGTTAGTTACCCACTCAGACAGTTGTTGTGGTAGTGTTAGTTACCCACCCAGACAGTTGTTGTGGTAGTGTTAGTTAGTTACCCACCCAGACAGTTGTTGTGGTAGTGTTAGTTACCCACTCAGACAGTTGTTGTGGTAGTGTTAGTTACCCACCCAGACAGTTGTTGTGGTAGTGTTAGTTAGTTACCCACCCAGACAGTTGTTGTGGTAGTGTTAGTTACCCACTCAGACAGTTGTTGTGGTAGTGTTAGTTACCCACCCAGACAGTTGTTGTGGTAGTGTTAGTTACCCACTCAGACAGTTGTTGTGGTAGTGTTAGTTACCCAGACAGTTGTTGTGGTAGTGTTAGTTAGTTACCCACTCAGACAGTTGTTGTGGTAGTGTTAGTTACCCAGACAGTTGTTGTGGTAGTGTTAGTTAGTTACCCACTCAGACAGTTGTTGTGGTAGTGTTAGTTACCCACCCAGACAGTTGTTGTGGTAGTGTTAGTTAGTTACCCACCCAGACAGTTGTTGTGGTAGTGTTAGTTACCCACTCAGACAGTTGTTGTGGTAGTGTTAGTTAGTTACCCACCCAGACAGTTGTTGTGGTAGTGTTAGTTACCCACCCAGACAGTTGTTGTGTTAGTTAGTTACCCAGACAGTTGTTGTGGTAGTGTTAGTTACCCACCCAGACAGTTGTTGTGGTAGTGTTAGTTACCCACCCAGACAGTTGTTGTGGTAGTGTTAGTTACCCACCCAGACAGTTGTTGTGGTAGTGTTAGTTAGTTACCCACCCAGACAGTTGTTGTGGTAGTGTTAGTTACCCACCCAGACAGTTGTTGTGGTAGTGTTACTTAGTTACCCACTCAGACAGTTGTTGTGATAGTGTTAGTTACCACTCAGACAGTTGTTGTGGTAGTGTTAGTTACCCACCCAGACAGTTGTTGTGGTAGTGTTAGTTACCCACCCAGACAGTTGTTGTGATAGTGTTAGTTACCCACCCAGACAGTTGTTGTGGTAGTGTTAGTTACCCAGACAGTTGTTGTGGTAGTGTTAGTTACCCACCCAGACAGTTGTTGTGATAGTGTTAGTTACCCACCCAGACAGTTGTTGTGGTAGTGTTAGTTACCCAGACAGTTGTTGTGATAGTGTTAGTTACCCACTCAGAGAGTTGTTGTGGTAGTGTTAGTTACCCACCCAGACAGTTGTTGTGATAGTGTTAGTTACCCACCCAGACAGTTGTTGTGATAGTGTTAGTTACCCAGACAGTTGTTGTGGTAGTGTTAGTTAGTTACCCACCCAGAAAGTTGTTGTGATAGTGTTAGTTACCCACTCAGACAGTTGTTGTGGTAGTGTTAGTTACCCAGACAGTTGTTGTGGTAGTGTTAGTTACCCAGACAGTTGTTGTGATAGTGTTAGTTACCCACTCAGACAGTTGTTGTGATAGTGTTAGTTACCCACCCAGACAGTTGTTGTGGTAGTGTTAGTTACCCACCCAGACAGTTGTTGTGGTAGTGTTAGTTAGTTACCCACCCAGAAAGTTGTTGTGATAGTGTTAGTTACCCACTCAGACAGTTGTTGTGGTAGTGTTAGTTACCCAGACAGTTGTTGTGATAGTGTTAGTTACCCACTCAGACAGTTGTTGTGATAGTGTTAGTTACCCACCCAGACAGTTGTTGTGGTAGTGTTAGTTACCCACCCAGACAGTTGTTGTGGTAGTGTTAGTTAGTTACCCACCCAGACAGTTGTTGTGATAGTGTTAGTTACCCACCCAGACAGTTGTTGTGGTAGTGTTAGTTAGTTACCCACCCAGACAGTTGATGTGGTAGTGTTAGTTACCCACCCAGACAGTTGTTGTGGTAGTGTTAGTTACCCACCCAGACAGTTGTTGTGATAGTGTTAGTTACCCACCCAGACAGTTGTTGTGGTAGTGTTAGTTAGTTACCCACCCAGACAGTTGATGTGGTAGTGTTAGTTACCTACCCAGACAGTTGTCTACAGATGTCTCCAGAGCCGTAGCACTATCAAATATATCATCATACTGACTGTCTGTTAGAGGGAGTACCTGGAGGGAGGAGAGAGAGAACTACAGGTTTGGTGCACTGATTAAAAAGTGAGTGTATATGCTCCTCATCTTCATGGTAATGCTAACAAATGCTAAGCTAACACATGCTTCTACATAGGCATGCTAATGCCAACTGTTTTTAACAGGCAAAACTGTGGTCAATTGTGTCCATCCTCAACTCATAGAGGAGGGAGAGAGAATGAAGAAAAGGTCAAGACAGGAGGGAGAGAGAAAGGGAAGTAGAGAGAGAGAGGCCAGGAAAGAGGGAGGGCCATCAAATAATTGTTCAAAAGTTTGGGGTCACTTAGAATTGTCCTTGTTTTTGAAAGAAAAGCAACTTTTTTGTCCATTAAAATAACATCAAATTGATCAGAAATACAGTGTAGACATTGTTAATGTTTTAATTGACTATTGTGGCTGGAACGGCTGATTTTTAATGGAATATCTACATAGGCGTACAGAGGCCCATTATCAGCAACCATCACTCCTGTGTTCCAATGGCAGGTTGTGTTCGCTAATCCAAGTTTATCATTTTAAAAGGATAATTGATCATTAAAAAAACTTTTTGCAATTATGTTAGCACAGCTGAAAACTGTTGTCCTGATTAAAGAAGCAATAAAACTGGCCTTCTTTAGACTAGTTGAGTATCTGGAGCATCAGCATTTGTGGGTTCAATTACAGGCTTAAAATGGCCAAAAACAAATACCTTTCTTCTGAAACCTGTCAGTCTATTCTTGTTCTGAGAAATGAAGGCTGTTCCATGTGAGTAATTGCCAAGAAACTGAAGAGCTCGTACAACGCTGTGTACTACTCCCTTCACAGAACTGTCAGTGTCATTAAATAGTACCCTCAAAACACCAGTCTCAACGTCAACAGTGAAAAGGCGACTCTGGGATGCTGGCCTTCTAGGCAGAGTTTCTCTGTCCAGTGTCTGTGTTCTTTTGCCCATCTTAATCTTTTATTTGTATTGGCCAGTCTGAGATGTGGCTTTTTCTTTGCAACTCTCACTCAACACTGCCTTTTCCCACCTGGACAAAATGAACACCTACATGAGAATGCTGTTCATTGACTACAGCTCAGTGTTCAACACCACAGTGTCCACAAAGCTCATCACTAAGCTAAGGGCCCTGGGACTAAACACCTCCCTCTGCAACTGGATCCTGGATATCCTGACAGGCTGCCCCCAGGTGGTAAGATTAGGTAACAACACACGCTGATCACTGACAACGATGAGCCTATAGGGAGGTCAGAGACCTGGAAGTGTGGTGCCAGGACAATAACCTCTCCCTCAATGTGATCAAGGAAAGGGGATGATCGTGGACTACAGGAAAAGAAGGGCAAAGCATGCCCCCATTCTCATCGACGGGGCTGTAGTGGAGCAATTTGAGAGCTTCAAGTTCCTTGGTTTCCACATTACCAACAAACTATCATGGTTCAAACACACCAAGACAGTTGTGAAGAGGGCACGAAAACACCTATTCCCCTTCAGGACACTGAAAATATATGGCATAGGTCCTCAGATCTTCAAAAGGTTCGACAGCTGCACCATCGACACCATCCTGACTGGTTGCATCACCGCCTGGTATGGCAACTGCTCGACCTCCAACAGCAAGGCGCTACAGAGGGTAGTGTGTACGGCCCAGTACATCACTGGGGCCAAGCTTCCTGTCATCCAGGACCTCTATACCAGGCAGTGTCAGAGGACCCCAAAAATGGCCAAAGACTCCAGCCATCCTAGCCCAGCCAAGTCATCTCTGCCCCCCCCATACACATAATCTCCGCAGTCAAACCCCCTCCCACAACCCTAATAATCTGTAAACATTACACCCATGTAATTTTATTTGGTAATGTAATTACATTTTTTATTTGACATTTTACAAAAGTCCAGCGTCCAAACAGTGGTGACTGGAAAGAGACAAATGTTACACAAAACACCACAAAGTGTAATGACATGAGGCCAAAATTGATGTCCACTGCTGTCTGCGCACATCTCGGTGTCGGTATAATTTCTGTGTTCTCATGAACCACATGGCATTTTGGAGCGTAGGCTACACCACCTGTTTTCTAGTCTATTCAGTCATGCGTCATGCCTCTGACATGCTGTAATGATAAATAATGGTGTAATACCTTTTAATTTGGCTTTCATTATTGTGATAGGCTGATGTTTACCGGTACGGTATACCCCCACTGTTTATTTGGAACATACCACGTTTATATACACATGCCATTGCTAGCACATCCCCCTGGCTTACATCAAACTACACTATAGCATTGTCATACTTACTACTGGCTAATTAAGGAGTACTAAGTAAGGACAACTAACTGTATTACTACTGGGTAAGTAAGGCCTACTAACTGTATCCTACTAGTTAAGTAAGGAACACTAACTGTATCCTACTGGGTAAGTAAGGCCTACTAACTATATCCTACTGGTTAAGTAAGGCCTACTAACTGTATCCTACTGGTTAAGTAAGGAACACTAACTGTATCCTACTGGTTAAGTAAGGACAACTAACTGTATTACTACTGGGTAAGTAAGGCCTACTAACTGTATCCTACTGGTTAAGTAAGGAACACTAACTGTATCCTACTGGGTAAGTAAGGCCTACTAACTGTATCCTACTGGGTAAGTAAGGCCTACTAACTGTATCCTACTGGGTAAGTAAGGAACACTAACTGTATCCTACTGGTTAAGTAAGGAACACTAACCGTATCCTACTGGTTAAGTAAGGAACACTAACTGTATCCTACTGGTTAAGTAAGGAACACTAACTGTATCATACTGGTTAAGTAAGGCCTACTAACTGTATCCTACTGGTCAAGTAAGGCCTATTAACTATATCCTACTGGTTAAGTAAGGCCTACTAACTGTATCATACTGGTCAAGTAAGGCCTACTAACTGTATGACTACTGGTTAAGTAAGGCCTATTAACTGTATCCTACTGGTTAAGTAAGGCCTATTAACTGTATCCTACTGGTTATGTAAGGCCTACTAACTGTATGACTACTGGTTAAGTAAGGCCTATTAACTGTATCCTACTGGTTAAGTAAGGCGTATTAACTGTATCCTACTGGTTAAGTAAGGAACACTAACTGTATTCCTGTCACAATAAATATTCTCTACTCCTACCTTATTGCTCTCTGTCTCATCCCTCGGTCTCTTCTTTTTCGTCTCTTTCCCTTCCTTCCTGACCTTCTCATTCTCTTTCTTCTTCTTTTTCACATTCATTCCCTCCTTCCCTTTATCTGTTTCCTTCCTGGATAGGTCTTCCTTATTTTTCTGTTTTTTATTCTCCTTCGCTCCCTCTCCTCCTCCTCTCTCTCCTTTACCTTCCTGTTGCTGGGGAACCCCTTCATCTGCAGCCCTCACTTTTTCTGTATCTGGCGTCTTCTTCTTCCCTTCTTTCTTCTTCCGTTCTCCTCTTTTCTTCTCTAACCCAGAGGCCTTACCCTTGCTCTCTACTACTCTCTCTCCTTCACATGATTCTCCTGTCTTCTTTCCTACATCAATGTTTCTCTCCTTATTTCCACCCCCCTCTCCTTTCCACTTATTCTCACTCCTTTTCCCCCCTCCTTTCTCTCCATGCCCTGGCTTCTTCTCACGGGGCACCAGCGGGGCAAACTTCGCCTTCTCTTTCTGACCTGTGTAATGTTACCAAAAACATGTCATGATGCAACATGTCGACAAAATACAAAACTAGCCAAGTTAGCAATGTAGTTATTTATGTAATTAACTGCTAGCAAATTAGCTAGCTAGTTACATAACGTTAGCAACAATTCTCGACTAACTTAGCTAGCTAACGGAAAGTTACCTAGCCAAAGGACTAACGACGTTAACCTAGCTAAACTGAAAGCTTTCTATTTAGCAAGCTGGCTCGAGTTATCTTGCTAAGCTAACGGCATCTAGCTAGCTGGCTATCTATCGACACACTGATCAGCTAACATCGCTTACTTCGCTACCTAACTAACGTTTGCTATTTACCCGCAACTGTTTCCATTTTCCTTAAGTGAGATGTATCTTTGGTGTAGCTCTCGCCTTCCCAGTTAAACACCGGTATATAATCTCGGTTAATTGTTGAATGACTAAAGTCGCAGTGTGAGGTGGTTCAGTAGCCAGCTAGCACCGCTACTCTGGTCCGGCCTCGCGACGGTTTTTACCGCCACTTCTGAGAGCGTTCTGTTTGGCCAGTTCCATGGGCAGTGCCCACTCTGTGGACGTTGCTATGGGCAGTGCCCACTCTGTGGACGTTGCTATGGGCAGTGCCCACTCTGTGGACGTTGCTATGGGCAGTGCCCACTCTGTGGACGTTGCTATGGGCAGTGCCCACTCTGTGGACGTTGCTATGGGCAGTGCCCACTCTGTGGACGTTGTCCCGGGCAGTGCCCACTCTGTGGACGTTGCTATGGGCAGTGCCCACTCTGTGGACGTTGCTATGGGCAGTGCCCACTCTGTGGACGTTGCTATGGGCAGTGCCCACTCTGTGGACGTTGCTATGGGCAGTGCCCACTCTGTGGACGTTGTCATGGGCAGTGCCCACTCTGTGGACGTTGCTATGGGCAGTGCCCACTCTGTGGACGTTGTCCCGGGCAGTGCCCACTCTGTGGACGTTGCTATGGGCAGTGCCCACTCTGTGGACGTTGCTATGGGCAGTGCCCACTCTGTGGACGTTGCTATGGGCAGTGCCCACTCTGTGGACGTTGCTATGGGCAGTGCCCACTCTGTGGATGTTGCTATGGGCAGTGCCCACTCTGTGGACGTTGCTATGGGCAGTGCCCACTCTGTGGACGTTGCTATGGGCAGTGCCCACTCTGTGGACGTTGCTATGGGCAGTGCCCACTCTGTGGACGTTGCTATGGGCAGTGCCCACTCTGTGGACGTTGCTATGGGCAGTGCCCACTCTGTGGACGTTGCTATGGGCAGTGCCCACTCTGTGGACGTTGCTATGGGCAGTGCCCACTCTGTGGACGTTGCTATGGGCAGTGCCCACTCTGTGGACGTTGCTATGGGCAGTGCCCACTCTGTGGACGTTGCTATGCTTTGTAGTTTACCTAGGTTCATGTGGGAACTACGTCTTCCGAGTTAAGCAACTTTTCAACCCGTTTTGTGCAAAACGTTCACTGTTTTGTCGTGTGTCCTGCCAGGTATTGAAAAAAATACATTACCCATAAGCCGTGTTCCTTACACATGGGCAAGATGCGGGAGGGGAGTGGGGGAGGGGAACTGCTTAATATAAGACACATCTTTGTTGTCTATCGTTACCAAATATGCTGTCTTTCATACTATTGACTGGTTTAACTGGTGGGGGTATTCATGAACGATCTGCAGTAAAATATAGCTTTCGCTAACTGCCTTCTTGTTGACATGGGCTGGGGTGTCCGTTTCAGATCCCTGTTCTGTCGCTAACAAACAACTTCCTCGACACGCACAGACTGAACTAACACGGATCTGAGTGGTTCAGTCGGTGTCTGTATCAAATATAGCGTTGATTAACATCATTTTAACGTTTATTGGGCTAAATGACACGCCAAAATCGATGAGTTGACAATTCTGACAGGCAGAGGCGGGGATACCTCTCCTAAGGAGGCGGGACATAATCATCTTTCCAGGCCGAGGCTAATATTCCATTGGTCACTTTGAGGAGGTCGGGCCCCAGAGAGAGCAGCTATTGGTCGGATAGTATGTCGCCCATGGTGTGTGTGTTTGCGGGGGCATATAAAGAGCGTGGCTCCGCTGAAACTCAGCGGTAAATAGCTCAGCTCAAGCAGTTGCAGAAACGGTTCAGAGTTTAGAGAGCGAGAACCTCAGTAGCTTACATACATACATACATACATACATACACACATACACACAGATACCTGATCAGACAGGACGACAAAAATGTAATGGTCTGACGCAAACGATTTTTTTTTTCTTCGGAAGGGGTCTTTCATGTAGGTGTTATTATTTCGATCTGATCGTGTACTTTAGTAGGAAGTGCATGAGGTCAGGTTTACTCGCAGTAGGAGAACGTTAGGAAACATCTAAGTCAGTTGATGGGTGTATTTTTGTTGTCTTTTTTTAAAGCAGTGTCTCGGGGGAGGGAGCCGCCGTGGAGAGAGAGCAGCTTCGGTCGGGGAAGGCAGTGTGTGTGTGTGTGTGTGTGTGAGGGGGCCTGGCCGTTCGGCTGTCACTCATTGTGCGTGGTTGCGCGGTTTTCCACGCAGCTCGCGCTTTTGCTGAATTATTCATGAGAATGAGTGACGTTTTTATGCAGATTAGCTGTTCTATTTCAATACGCGGGAGGCGGAGCCACGCACTGCACGTAAAGAGGGGGAGTGCGAGGTTGGAGAACTCTCTCACACCGCTCACAAGAGCTTGGCCTGTTAGATAGTTTGGCTCTGCACCTTATCTCTGTCTAGGCGTGAGAGCAGCTTGAGGAGAGGCTAACAGTCAGAGAGAGAGAATGATGCAAAAGTAACAGGTTTGGAGGGAAGTGTTTCATATGGCTGGCTCCCTGTTATCTTTTAAATAGTGCACTACTTCTGACTAGAGCCCTATGTGTGGCAGCTTGACTCAGTTCAAAAGTAGTGCACAACAACGGGAATATGGTGTCATTTGAGATACTGCCTTAGATCAGCTGTTTTTTTAATCTGGTGTGTAAATGACCCCTAACTCCTCCCACTTCCTGTCTGTAGATCGATGCCATTGGCCGAGGCGCCCGCAGTGTCTCCCACAGGAAAAAGATGATCAGGATGTCATTGGACAAAGAGACTGTTCTACCGCGTGATGGGCGGGGTGACGCTGCTGTCCCAGAAGGCCCTGCGTCAGGAGGAGGGGGGGGAGTGGACAGGGTGGGTGGGGTAATGATGTCCCCTCACCCTCCCTGTCTGGGACCAACCGGATTCACCGGAAGTTTGGTTCTAACGGAACAGCCACATCCCCACGGCCCCAAAACAAGAAGTACACACCCCCTAAAGACCAAAAACGGCCTTCAGCCCCTCCACAACAACCCCCAGGTCTTCCCTCCAGGACAGCAGCAGCGAATGGGGAAGCGGCGCTACTCCCTTGGCGGCAGCTTCAAGCACCCGGGCTTCGGGAAGCGCCGTCGCCGCGCCAACAGTGACAGTCAATCAGACCCTGTCCTTCCCTCCAACTTCCTGTTGGGCGGGAACATTTTCGACCCGCTGAACCTCAATTCTCTAATGGATGAGGAGGTGAGCCGCACACTGAACGCCGAGACGCCCAAGTCCTCGCCCCTACCGGCCCGGGCCAGAGACCCTGTAGAGATCCTGGTACCGCGTGACATCACAGACCCCCTGAACCTGAAGAGTGGGGGAGGAGAGGGGGAGGAGGGGGGAGGGGTGCTGGTCTCCCCCATGAAAAACAGGAAGAGACACCGCAACCGTCACCACGGAGGAGGAGGGGGGGGGGCGCAGCCTGAACCCCCCACACAGGCTGAGGGGTCAAAGGTAGAAGCTGGGGGTGATTCGGGGACAGGAGGTGAGGTGTTGGCTCTGTTCCCTGCCAGCGTCAGCGTTACTGGTGAGCTAGCTGCAGTACCGGAGGCTCCCAGAGAGGGCCTCTCTGGAAGCACAGTGCCACAGTCTCCTCTGCCCTACGAACTCAACACCACCATCAACTGTCGGGATGAGGTAGTTCCGCCCATTCTGCCCCGGAGACACACCCACCCGCCACTTGGCTCCACCTCTAAACCCCGTCCACATGGCGACGGAGGCCATCGGCAGCGTAAACGGCGGCGTACCACCTCAACGAGATCTGACCATTCGTCGGTTACTCCGACCCCCGCCCTCACCACTGCCCCACCCAACACCTTCCAGACCCCCCTGGTGCCAGGATCAGGCCTCAGAGTTCAGAGGTCAGGGTCAGTGGTGGGAGGTCAGCAACAGCCCCAGAGTTCCTTCCGCCACAAACCCCAGAAGAAGAAAAACAGGTTCCAGCACGGCAACTACAGCCGTTATTACGGCTACCACGGTTACTACGGTTACCGTGATGGGCAGGTGGGGCGGTTTGAGGACCCTCGTCTGGGCCTGCTTCGACCCGATTGGTTCAGAGGGAAGACAGTGCTGGACATTGGCTGCAGCACCGGTCATCTGACCCTGGCCATCGCACGCCACTTTAACCCGGCCCACATCCTAGGTATTGATGTGGACGGGCGGCTGGTGCACGCCGCTAGGCAGAACATTCGCCACTTCCTGTCCGAACGACTCACACAGGATGCCAGGGGTAGGGAGGAGGGGATAGGGGAGAGCGGGGGAGAAAGTAAACAGAAAGCAGAGACAGCTGAGCAGAGTGAAGGAAGAACACAGAGCGGAACTAAGATGGCGTCCGGTACGGCTGAGAAGAAGATGGAGGAGGAGGTCCAGAACGAGGAGTGTAGCGCTCTAGAGGAACTGAAGAGAACCCTGACGTTGCTGTCGCCCTCGAGTGGCCCCCGGGGTGTAGGTCGCCCTCTCCCTCCGTTCCCCCTCTCCTTCAGGGTGTGTCGGGGTCCCATGGCTGCTCCCCCCCTCTTCCCCCCCTCCACGCTGGCCCACGGAACACCTGGAACATTCCCCAACAACGTCTCCTTCATAACGGTAAGAGTGTGTGGGTGATATGGTATGTCATAGGTGGACATTATGAACTAATAATAATATATGGGATTTAATGCGACTTTCAAAAAACCTGTACAGCAAAAAGAGAATAAAACAATATAAATGTAAAATACTTACAGCTTAGTTAGAGGTGAGTGAGAGGGCTGAGCTGAGGGGAAAGCCAGACTGAACATGTGGTATTTGAGCTGTTATAACATGTATATCCAGCCTCTATGAGCTGTTATAACATGTATAAGTAGTCTGAGTTTTCTGTGTTTCTGCTGTAAGCTACTAGCCTCCATCTTATAGGACAAGATGGCCCCTCTGTCTGCCTCTGTCTGTACCATCTGTCTGTTTGCCTCTGTCTGTCTGTACGTCTGTCTGTCTGCCTCTGTCTGTCTGTCTGTCCTGGAAACCGGATGTTGAATTGCATTTTATTCCATGTTTGACAGAAATGAGCCAGAATGCTGAATAAAATAATATATTAACTTTACCGGGTGTCTGTGTGGTTGGTCTGGAAGCGCTGATTGTGCCTTCAGATTTCTGTCCCCTGAAGCAGAACCATGTGGACACCTGCACCAGCTGGGCTAGTGTTCATGTGTGCATACTTCAGGTGATACAACTCTGTCCCCTGAAGCAGAACCATGTGGACCCCTGCACCAGCTGGGCTAGTGTTCATGTGTGCATACTTCAGGTGATACAACTCTGTCCCCTGAAGCAGAACCATGTGGACCCCTGCACCAGCTGGGCTAGTGTTCATGTGTGCATACTTCAGGTGATACAACTCTGTCCCCTGAAGCAGAACCATGTGGACCCCTGCACCAGCTGGGCTAGTGTTCATGTGTGCATACTTCAGGTGATACAACTCTGAAGACACTGCCAGCGCTTTGAACAGTTGTTGTAATTATCCTTTCCTGTGGGTATATTTTCTCACATTCCTACCTGCAAAAAAAGACCAACTACACGGACAACCGGTTATTTAAGTTGAAATATAATTTGATTTAACATTCTGGCTGGTGAAGGTCGTGAGAGGAAACTGATTCAAACTCATTTCTGCGAATCGTAGAATTCTATTCAATTCAAAGTTGGGTTTCCTCTCAGGTTAAATGGACGTCTGAGGTTGAGCTGCTGGACATGTCCGAAGAGAGTTAGATGTGTTGACACAGGCCAACAACCATCACTCCCTGCAACACACACACTTCTGTCTCTGTAAGGACTTGTGTTTTCTGAAGCAGTTTACCACATATTCAAACTGTGATTTCGCTAGAAGGAATTAGGTCTGTATCACCTTGTGGTTACATCTGTTTGATGTGTGTAAGACAGAAGAAAGAGGCCTACTTTGTCTGAAGCCTGCACTGGGCTGCAGCTGTGATTGACTACACTGGGCTGCAGCTGTGATTGACTGCACTGGGCTGCAGCTGTGATTGACTGCACTGGGCTGCAGCTGTGATTGACTACACTGGGCTGCAGCTGGGATTGACTACACTGGGCTGCAGCTGTGATTGACTACACTGGGCTGCAGCTATGATTGACTACACTGGGCTGCAGCTGTGATTGACTACACTGGGCTGCAGCTGGGATTGACTACACTGGGCTGCAGCTGTGATTGACTGCACTGGGCTGCAGCTGTGATTGACTGCACTGGGCTGCAGCTGTGATTGACTACACTGGGCTGCAGCTGTGATTGACTACACTGGGCTGCAGCTGTGATTGACTGCACTGGGCTGCAGCTATGATTGACTACACTGGGCTGCAGCTGTGATTGACTACACTGGGCTGCAGCTGTGATTGACTACACTGGGCTGCAGCTGTGATTGACTACACTGGGCTGCAGCTGGGATTGACTACACTGGGCTGCAGCTGTGATTGACTACACTGGGCTGCAGCTGTGATTGACTACACTGGGCTGCAGCTGTGATTGACTACACTGGGCTGCAGCTGTGATTGACTACACTGGGCTGCAGCTGTGATTGACTACACTGGGCTGCAGCTGTGATTGACTACACTGGGCTGCAGCTGTGATTGACTACACTGGGCTGCAGCTGTGATTGCTGGCCTGTGTGTGAGTGCTTGTACACCTGTTAGTGTGTGTGTTTTGCTTGGAGACAGCTGGAGCGATTCTTTGTAAAGTGACTATGCATATACATAATACACATTGAGTAGGGGGTTCAGCAGTCTTATGGATTGGGCATAGAAGCTGTTTAAAAGCCTCTTGGACCTAGACTTGGCATTCTGGTACCGCTTGCCATGCGTTTCAGAGAGAACAGTCTATGACTGGGGGTGACTGGAGTCTTTGACAGTATTTTGGGCCTTCTTCTGACACCGCCTGGTATAGAGGTCCTGGATGGCAGGAAGCTTGGCCCCAGTGATGTACTGGGCCATACGCACTCCCCTCTGTAGCACCTTACGGTCGGATGCCGAGCAGTTGCCATACCAGGCGGTGATGCAACCGGTCAGGATGCTCTCGTTGGTGCAGCTGTAGAACCTATTGAGGATCTGGGGACCCATGCCAAATATTTTCAGTCTCCTGAGGGGGAAAAGGTGTTGTCGTGCCCTCTTCACGACTGTCTTGGTGTGTTTGGACCATGATAGTTTGTTGGTGATGTGGGCACCAAGGAACTTGAAACTCCCGCTGCACTGCAGCCCCATCGACGTTAATGGGGGCCTGTTCGACACTCCTTTTCCTGTAATCCACAATCAGCTCCTTTGTCTTGCTCACATTGAGGGAGAGTTTGTTGTCCTGCCACCACACTGCCTCGTCGTTGTCAGTGATCAGGCCGTTGACCACTGTTGTGTCGTCGGCAAACTTAATTTTGAGGGTTTTTGAGTCGTGCTTGGCCATGCAGTCGTAGCTGAATAGGGAGTACAGGAGGGGACTACGTACGCACCCCTGAGGGGTCCCCGTGTTGACGATCAGTGTGTGTTGTTACCTACCCTTACCACCTGTGGGCGGCTGATCAGGAAGTCCAGGATCCAGTTGCAGAGGGAGGTGTTTAGTCCCAGGGTCCTTAGTTTAGTGATGAGCTTTGTGGGCACTACGGTGTTGAACGCTGAGCTGTAGTACATGAAAAGCATTATCGCATACAGTTGATGTCGGAAGTTTACATACACCTCAGCCAAATACATTTAAACTCAGTTTCTCACAATTCCTGACATTTAATCCCAGTAAAAATTCCCTGTTTTAGGTCAGTTAGGATCACCACTTTATTTTGAGAATGTGAAATGTCAGAATAATAGTAGAGAGAATGATTTATTTCAGCTTTTATTTCTTTCATCACATTCCCAGTGGATCAGAAGTTTACATAAACTCAATTAGAATTTGGTAGCATTGCCTTTAAATTGTTTAACTTGGGTCAAACGTTTCGGGTAGCCTTCCACAAGCTTCCCACAATAAGTTGGGTGAGTTTTGGCCCATTCCTCCTGACAGAGCTGGTCTAACTGAGTCAGGTTTGTAGGCCTCCTTGCTCACACACGCTTTTTCAGCTTTTTCAGTTTTTCTCTATAGGATTGAGGTCAGGGCTTTGTGATGGCCACTCCAATACCTTGACTTTGTTGTCCTTAAGACACTGATGCCCTTTGCAACCACCTATGTGAGTGGATTCTCGGCCCTCACTAGCATGAAAACTAAATACAGGCACAGACTGTGGGTGGAAAATGATTTAAGACTGAGACTCTCTCCAATACAACCCAACATTGCAGAGTTATGTGCATCCTTTCAAGCATACCCTTCCAATTAACCTGTGGTGAATTATTCACAATTTTTGATGAACAAATAAGGTTTTATATGTAAGATGGTTAAATAAAGAGCAAAATTGTTGATTATTATTTGTGCGTATTGGTCCTATAAGAGCTCTTTGTCACTTCCCACGAGCCGGGTTGTGACAAACTCACACACATTCTTCTGTTTAAGCAATGCATCGTATAGTGTGTGTGTGTGTGGCAGGCTTACAATGATGGTAAAAAACAACATTTGAGAGTGCGCTGACCCTGGTGCTAGAGGGGGTACAGCTGACCCTGGTGCTAGAGGGGGTACAGCTGTACCCCCTCTAGCACCAGGGTCAGCTGTACCCCCTCTAGCACCAGGGTCAGCTGTACCCCCTCTAGCACCAGGGTCAGCGCACTCTCAAATGTTGTTTTTTACCAGGGGGTACAGCTGACCCTGGTGCTAGAGGGGGTACAGCTGACCCTGGTGCTCGAGGGGGTACAGCTGACCCTGGTGCTCGAGGGGGTACAGCTGACCCTGGTGCTCGAGGGGGTACAGCTGACCCGGGTGCTAGAGGGGGTACAGCTGACCCTGGTGCTAAAGGAGGTACAGCTGACCCTGGTGCTAGAGGGGGTACAGCTGACCCTGGTGCTAGAGGGGGTACAGCTGACCCTGGTGCTAGAGGGGTACAGCTGACCCTGGTGCTAGAGGGGTACAGCTGACCCTGGTGCTAGAGGGGGTACAGCTGACCCTGGTGCTAGAGGGGGTACAGCTGACCCTGGTGCTCGAGGGGGTACAGCTGACCCTGGTGCTAGAGGGGGTACGCAGCTGGAGGTTGAATGTTTGAAGGGGTACGGGACATTAAGAAGTATGGGAACCACTGATAAACTCTCTTGGTAGATAGTGTGGTCTTCAGCTAATCATGAGGTACTCTACCTCAGGCGAGCAATACATCGAGACTTCTTTAATATTAGACATCGCACACCAGCTGTTATTGACAAATAGACCCCTCCCCCACCCCTCGTCTTACCAGACGTAGCTTCGATGTCCTGAAAACGCAGCCAGCTCTATATTATCCGTGTCGTCGTTCAGCCACGACTCAGTGAAACATAAGATATTACAGTTTTTAATGTCCCGTTGGTAGGATAGTCTCGATCGTAGATCATCCAGTTCATTCTCCAGTGATTATACGGTGGCCAATAGAATGGTAGAGGCAGTTTACCCACTCGCCGACGAATCCTCACCCTGACCTCCGCCCCCTGTACCTCCGTCTTTTCTTCACGTGAATGACGGGGATTTGGGCCTCTGAGAAGCAGTATATCCTTCACGTCAGACTCATTAAAGAAAAAATATTTGTCCAGTTTGAGGTCAGTAATCACTGTTCTGATGTCCAGAAGCTCTTTTCGGTAATAAGAGGCAATACCAGCAACATTATGTACAAACTAAGTTACAAACAATGCAAAAAAGCTAACAAAATAGCACAGCTGGTTAGGAGCCCGTAAAATGGCAGCCATCCCCTCCTGCACCATTTATCTTCCAGTTTGTTCCACCTGAGCGAGTCTGACCAATCAGACTATGAGACCAATATGATGACACACCAAATGATGACCACCAATCAGAGACCACTATTATGACACACCAAATGATGACCACCAATCAGAGAATACTATGATGACACCAAATGATGACCACCAATCAGAGACTACTATGATGACCACCAATCAGAGACTACTATGATGACACACCAAATGCATTTGATGGATCCTTTGTGTCTTCTGCCTCTTCAGGGGAAAGAAATCCAAACGTCACTGAAAGTAATCACATTGTTACTGAGTTTGGGGAATCAAAAAAGTGACATGACTGATTTTATCATTTTGGACAGGTAACTAGTAACTAACAGATTACATTTAGAAAGTAACCTAGCCAATGCTGCTCCCACTAGTCCAGACTTCCTCTTTCCCTCTGCCAACTGGCCTCTCTCTCTCTTTTTCTCACTCCTTGTTATTCTGCCAGTTGTGCTGGCAGCTACACTCTTGCGCTCTACACGTTTTGTGAGGGTGTGTTTTGACGTGGTTGCTGTTTGGTAGGGGTGGGTGTGTGTGTGTGTGTACGATGTGATCATGTCAATATTTTCCTTTGTAGCTCAGGGAGTGTTTGTCACCGGTGTGGAATGTGTGAGTTACCTCTGACCTCTAATCCCAGAAGTTGCACAGTGAACCTTTAACTCTCACCTTCTCTCGCTCTCTCTCCCATCCTCTCTTCATCTCTTTCCCTCCCTCCCTCCCTCCCTCATCTCTCTCTCTCAATTCTATGTTCTTTACAGTAATGTATTTGCAGAATAAACCGTGAAAGAGAAACCACTGTGTCCTTTGTCGATCATGTCCCGTTGGTAGGATAGATGAAAGCCGTTTGCTCAGCTTCCCGTTTGCCCCAATGCTTTGCCAACTTTTCCATTTCAAATGATAAATGGTACAATGTAACATCTGGTACAGCCTCCTACATCCCTTGGTGAGCACATCCTCTTCATATTGAACTAGTAACACTCCCCAGAGTCCCGCAAACGCATAGGCGACCTTCATTTGTGTAGTAAACGGCCTACAATTGAACTTGTATTTGACCTTTTGTCTCGCCGTCTTCATCTAGGCCAAACACCTTGATCTAGCAAGAACTGCCTCCACGCTGTCCTCATTTGATTTCCCTTCTAAGTAAAGAGCAGGGTGGCTGGGAATGCCAGTGTGTGCCTGACGTTCTTCTCGTGTAGTTGTTTCTTGGCCAGTTCCTTGGACAGGGACTAAAGACAGGGACTAAAGACAGGGACTAAAGACAGCCGCTTCCCCCTGAACGCCACCCAGTACCTCGTCCCAGGCTGTAGATCGTAGGAAGCAGATGAGAACCGTCAGGCATGGATAAGCTGCGATGTGCCTGTGGTCTGCCCATCCATCCATCCATCCTCCACTGTAGAAACCTGTCCCTCTGCCCCATCCATCCATCCTCCACTGTAGAAACCTGTCCCTCTGCCCCATCCATCCTCCCTCCACTGTAGAAACCTGTCCCTCTGCCCCATCCATCCATCCTCCACTGTAGAAACCTGTCCCTCTGCCCCATCCATCCTCCCTCCACTGTAGAAACCTGTCCCTCTTCCCCATCCATCCATCCTCCACTGTAGAAACCTGTCCCTCTGCTCCATCCATCCATCCATCCTCCACTGTAGAAACCTGTCCCTCTGCCCCATCCATCCTCCCTCCACTGTAGAAATATGTCTCTCTGCCCCATCCATCCATCCTCCACTGTAGAAACCTGTCCCTCTGCCCCATCCATCCTCCCTCCACTGTAGAAACCTGTCCCTCTTCCCCATCCATCCATCCATCCTCCACTGTAGAAACCTGTCCCTCTGCCCCATCCATCCTCTACTGTAGAAACCTGTCCCTCTTCCCCATCCATCCTCTACTGTAGAAACCTGTCCCTCTTCCCCATCCATCCTCTACTGTAGAAACCTGTCCCTCTGCCCCATCCATCCTCTACTGTAGAAACCTGTCCCTCTGCCCCATCCATCCTCTACTGTAGAAACCTGTCCCTCTGCCCCATCCATCCATCCTCCACTGTAGAAACCTGTCCCTCTGCCCCATCCTCCCTCCACTGTAGAAACCTGTCCCTCTGCCCCATCCATCCATCCTCCACTGTAGAAACCTGTCCCTCTGCCCCATCCATCCATCCATCCATCCTCCCTCCACTGTAGAAACCTGTCCCTCTGCCCCATCCATCCATCCTTCACTGTAGAAACCTGTCCCTCTGCCCCATCCATCCATCCTCCACTGTAGAAACCTGTCCCTCTGCCCCATCCATCCATCCTCCACTGTAGAAACCTGTCCCTCTGCCCCATCCATCCATCCTTCACTGTAGAAACCTGTCCCTCTGCCCCATCCATCCATCCTCCACTGTAGAAACCTGTCCCTCTGCAGTCCAGCTGACTGGGCTGTGAATGTCTGATGTTGTACAGCTGACTGGGCTGTGATGTTGTACAGCTGACTGGGCTGTGATGTTGTACAGCTGACTGGGCTGTGATGTTGTACAGCTGACTGGGCTGTGATGTTGTACAGCTGACTGGGCTGTGATGTTGTACAGCTGACTGGGCTGTGATGTTGTACAGCTGACTGGGCTGTGATGTTGTACAGCTGACTGGGCTGTGATGTTGTACAGCTGACTGGGCTGTGATGTTGTACAGTTTACTGGGCTGTGATGTTGTACAGCTGACTGGGCTGTGATGTTGTACAGCTGACTGGGCTGTGATGTTGTACAGCCGACTGGGCTGTGATGTTGTATCAGATGTTTTTATTGACAGAGCTGTGTTTCTGTGATGGCACAAGTTCCTCTCTGTAGCCTGTGGGACAGTGAGTGACGATGTCAGCCTTACACCATGTCTCCTGCAGAATGATGACGTCAACATCTTGACCATTTTCTCGTAAACTCCAGTGCTAAACTCTTCAGTCCAAAGGTTGATGAGTTTAGGCCCTGAATGTCCCACATGTTAACTGATAGGTTGATGAGTTTAGGCCCTGAATGTCCCACATGTTAACTGATAGGTTGATGAGTTTAGGCCCTGAATGTCCCACATGTTAACTGATAGGTTGATGAGTTTAGGCCCTGAATGTCCCACATGTTAACTGATAATGATTTCATGTTGCAGAAAGAAAGAATAGCAGTCAGAAAGACAGTAGCTACTGAGTTGTTAAGAGTGATCAACAGGACAGTCCAAAATATACAAACTGCTGAGTGATCAGCTGAGTGCTGCTGAGTGATCAACAGGAGTAGGGGTTAGAGAGTAGGGTCTAGAGAGTAGGGGCTAGAGAGTAGAGAGTAGGGGCTAGAGAGTAGGGGCTAGAGAGTAGGAGCTAGAGATTAGGGGCTAGAGAGTAGAGAGTAGTAGCTAGAGATTAGGGGCTAGAGAGTAGAGATTAGGGGCTAGAGAGTAGGGGCTAGAGAGTAGGAGCTAGAGATTAGGGGCTAGAGAGTAGAGAGTATGAGCTAGAGATTAGGGGCTAGAGAGTAGAGTAGGAGCTAGAGATTAGGGGCTAGAGAGTAGAGAGTAGGAGATAGAGATTAGGGGCTAAAGAGTAGAGAGTAGGGGCTAGAGAGTAGAGAGTAGGGGCTAGAGATTAGGGGCTAGAGAGTAGAGTAGGAGCTAGAGATTAGGGGCTAGAGAGTAGAGAGTAGGAGATGGAGATTAGGGGCTAGAGAGTAGAGAGTAGGGGCTAGAGAGTAGAGAGTAGGGGCTAGAGAGTAGGGGCTAGAGATGGGTGCAGAGATTAGGGACTAGAGAGTAGAGAGTAGGGGCTAGAGAGTAGAGAGTAGGGGCTAGAGAGTAGGGGCTAGAGAGTAGAGAGTAGGGGCTAGAGAGTAGAGAGTAGGGGCTAGAGTGTAGAGAGTAGGGGCTAGAGAGTAGGGGCTAGAGAGTAGGGGCTAGAGAGTAGAGAGTAGGGGCTAGAGTGTAGGGAGTAGGGGTTAGAGAGTAGAGATTAGGGGCTAGAGAGTAGAGATTAGGGGCTAGAGAGTAGGGGCTAGAGATTAGGGGCTAGAGAGTAGGGGCTAGAGATTAGGGGCTAGAGAGTAGGGGTTAGAGAGTAGGGGTTAGGGGCTAGAGATTAGGGGCTAAAGAGTAGGGGCTAGAGAGTAGGGGCTAGAGAGTAGGGGTTAGAGAGTAGAGATTAGGGGCTAGAGATTAGGGGCTAGAGAGTAGGGGCTATAGAGTAGGGGCTAGAGGGTAGAGATTAGGGGCTAGAGGGTAGGGGTTAGAGATTAGGGGCTAGAGGGTAGGGGCTAGAGATTAGGGGCTAAAGAGTAGGGGCTAGAGTGTAGGGGCTAGAGTGTAGGGGCTAGAGTGTAGGGGCTAGAGATTAGGGGCTAAAGAGTAGGGGCTAGAGAGTAGGGGTTAGAGAGTAGAGAGTAGGGGCTATAGAGTAGGGGCTAGAGGGTAGAGATTAGAGGGTAGGGGCTAGAGATTAGAGGGTAGGGGCTAGAGATTAGAGGGTAGGGGCTAAAGAGTAGGGGCTAGAGAGTAGGGGCTAGAGAGTAGGGGTTAGAGAGTAGAGATTAGGGGCTAGAGATTAGGGGCTAGAGAGTAGGGGTTAGAGAGTAGGGGTTAGGGGCTAGAGATTAGGGGCTAAAGAGTAGGGGCTAGAGAGTAGGGGCTAGAGAGTAGGGGTTAGAGAGTAGAGATTAGGGGCTAGAGAGTAGGGGCTATAGAGTAGGGGCTAGAGGGTAGAGATTAGGGGTTAGAGATTAGGGGCTAGAGGGTAGGGGCTAGAGGGTAGGGGCTAGAGATTAGGGGCTAAAGAGTAGGGGCTAGAGTGTAGGGGCTAGAGTGTAGGGGCTAGAGATTAGGGGCTAAAGAGTAGGGGCTAGAGAGTAGGGGTTAGAGAGTAGAGAGTAGGGGCTATAGAGTAGGGGCTAGAGGGTAGAGATTAGAGGGTAGGGGCTAGAGATTAGAGGGTAGGGGCTAGAGATTAGAGGGTAGGGGCTAGAGATTAGAGGCTAGGGGGCTAGAGATTAGGGGCTAGAGATTAGGGGCTAGAGATTAGGGGCTAGGGGGTAGGGGCTAGAGATTAGGGGCTAGAGGGTAGGGGCTAGAGATTAGAGGCTAGAGAGTAGAGATTAGGGGCTAGAGATTAGGGGCTAGAGTTTAGGGGCTAGAGAGTAGGGGTTAGAGGGTAGGGGCTAGAGAGTAGAGATTAGGGGCTAGAGTTTAGGGGCTAGAGGGTAGGGGCTAGAGATTAGGGGCTAGAGAGTAGAGGGTAGGGGCTAGGGTTTGGGGCTAGAGAGTAGAGAGTAGGGGTTAGAGAGTAGGGGTTAGAGAGTAGAGAGTAGGGGTTAGAGAGTAGGGGTTAGGGAGTAGAGAGTAGGGGGTAGAGGGTAGGGGCTAGAGAGTAGAGAGCAGGGGTAAGACCCAGCGCACCCCACAGGCCCCACCCACCACCTGAGCTTTGCCATCTCTACCAGACTGGACCGGGCCCAGTCTACTACCCCACACCAGACCCCCACCTCTACCAGACTGGACCGGGCCCAGTCTACTACCCCACACCAGACCCCCACCTCCATCAGGCTGGACCGGCCCCAGCCTACTACCCCACACCAGACCAGAGAGGACAACCCAGGGCCCAGAACTGGCTCCCCTCCACTCCACAGGGCCCAACAGCAGGACCAGCGCAGCTGAGCGGAGGTCCTCAGAGGACAGGAGGATTGAGTGAGATTAAACAGCTCCTCCAATACATCTGCACTAAACACAGACACAGCTATTGTGCAAAAATAAATTATTTCTACTGTCCTGTAGAAACAACTCAGTAGTTAGGAGTTACTGTATTTAGGGCTGTCCTGTTTATTGCACTCTGAATAACTCAGTAGTTACTGTATTTCGGACTGTCTTGTTTATCTCTCTGAACAACTCAGTAGTTACTGTATTTTGGACTGTCTTGTTTATCTCTCTGAACAACTCAGTAGTTACTGTATTTTGGACTGTCTTGTTTATCTCTCTGAACAACTCAGTAGTTACTGTATTTTGGACTGTCTTGTTTATCTCGCTGAACAACTCAGTAGTTAGTAGTTACTGTATTTTGGACTGTCTTGTTTATCTCTCTGAACAACTCAGTAGTTACTGTATTTTGGACTGCCTTGTTCATCTCTCTGAACAACTCAGTAGTTACTGTATTTTGGACTGCCTTGTTCATCTCTCTGAACAACTCAGTAGTTACTGTATTTTGGACTGTCTTGTTTATCTCTGTGAACAACTCAGTAGTTACTGTATTTTGGACTGTCTTGTTTTTCCTCTATCTCTCTGAACTCAGTAGTTACTGTATTTTGGACTGTCTTGTTTATTTCTCTGAACAACTCAGTAGTTACTGTATTTTGGACTGTTTGTTTATCTCTCTGAACTCAGTAGTTACTGTATTTTGGACTGTGCTGTTTATCTCTCTGAACAACTCAGTAGTTACTGTATTTTGGACTGTCTTGTTTATCTCTCTGAACAACTCAGTAGTTACTGTATTTTGTATTGTTTGTTTATCTCTCTGAACAACTCAGTAGTTACTGTATTTTGGACTGGTGTGGGGGTAGTAGACTGGTGTGGGGTAGTAGACTGGTGTGGGGTAGTAGACTGGGCCTGATCCAGTCTGGTAGAGGTGGGGGTCTGGTGTGGGGTAGTAGACTGGGCCCGGTCCAGTCTGGTAGAGGTGGTTGTGTTTGTCTACCAAGTGCCACGTCCTTTAGAGACTTGGCAAACATCCCTACTGTCTCCTTTCTCAGGTGGGAGTGGTCGTGCAGATGCTCTGGGGTGATTGTTGGGTGGTGAGCAACGTGTACGTTCGGGAGTAGGCCACACCCTCTGGTACGGGGATGAAAGTCTTTGCAGGGCAGCAGAGTGGAGATGGAGATGTGGGAGTTGGGGAACCGCCCAGAGACCCTCTCTGCTACTCTGTTGACCAGGCTGCCTACTCTCTCCTGCTCCTCTCGCAGGTTGTTGGTGCCGGTGTGAATAATAATGTGGCCTGCTGTGCCAAAGTCAGGCTGGGACAGGATGTGGAGTGCATCCTGTGTTTTTTGGGCACCTCGTGGCAGGAGAAGAGTTTTTCCTTCATGAATTTCCCATTTGAATCCATGAGGATGGACACATCAGTGGGTTTTACCAGAGTAGTGGGTTTACAGTCTGTGGCTGGGGTACACAGGGCCTGTGTACATGGAGGGGTGTCTGTGGCTGGGGTACACAGGGCCTGTGTACATGGAGGGGTGTCTGTGGTTGGGGTACACAGGGCCTGTGTACATGGAGGGGTGTCTGTAGTTGGGGTACACAGGGCCTGTGTACATGGAGGGGTGTCTGTGGCTGGGGTACACAGGGCCTGTGTACATGGAGGGGTGTCTGTGGCTGGGGTACACAGGGCCTGTGTACATGGAGGGGTGTCTGTGGTTGGGGTACACAGGGCCTGTGTACATGGAGGGGTGTCTGTGGTTGGGGTACACAGGGCCTGTGTACATGGAGGGGTGTCTGTGGCTGGGGTACACAGGGTCTGTGTACATGGAGGGGTGTCTGTGGCTGGGGTACACAGGGCCTGTGTACATGGAGGGGTGTCTGTGGCTGGGGTACACAGGGCCTGTGTACATGGAGGGGTGTCTGTGGCTGGGGTACACAGGGCCTGTGTACATGGAGGGGTGTCTGTGGTTGGGGTACACAGGGCCTGTGTACATGGAGGGGTGTCTGTGGCTGGGGTACACAGGGCCTGTGTACATGGAGGGGTGTCTGTGGCTGGGGTACACAGGGCCTGTGTACATGGAGGGGTGTCTGGGGCTGGGGTACACAGGGCCTGTGTACATGGAGGGGTGTCTGTGGTTGGGGTACACAGGGCCTGTGTACATGGAGGGGTGTCTGTGGTTGGGGTACACAGGGCCTGTGTACATGGAGGGGTGTCTGTGGCTGGGGTACACAGGGTCTGTGTACATGGAGGGGGGGGCTGCTCCTTCAGCTCAGTAACCCATACCTCTAACAGAGCCAGCCTGTCTCTCAGCAGTCTGGAGGTGGTCATGGCTCTGGTGTTGGTAGGCAGGCAGGGGGGAGGACAGACCTGTTGTGTGGGTCTGGGTTGCTGCTGGTGGTGCCTGAGGGGAGAGGTCGGGGTGCTGTCCTTTTTGGTTTCCTCCATCTATCCCAGGGTGGGGAAGTCCTGCACAACAGAGCTGAGTGCATCCCCACTGCCCTGGCTGAAATGCCTGGTTACAGTAGTGTGGTCTGTGTCAAATAACAGGTTTGTAACAGTCCTGTTGTGTGAGCAGTCAGCAAACTGGGTTCTCCCTCTGAATTCTGTTGTTAACGTTGATTTGGACTGGAAATTCCAAGAACAAAACGGGGAGGAAGTCTCTCAGTCTCTGCTAGCGCTGCTAGCCGCCTCAGTGGCCATGTTGCTATGGTTACTACCAGTAAAACAGTTGGAGCTAGCCAGTAAGCTAATGGACAATATGAATGTAGCTATCTAGACAGGTCTTTTAACTCTCTGTCCATCCTTTCCTCCTGTATTGGTCTACCATTTGGACCATTTGACTAATTTCATCTCGTTAATTTCACTCTTAACAAACATAAAGTTAGAAAGAGCTGCCTCTCTCTCTCTCAATCAGATAGTGTTGAAGAGCTCTGTAATGTTTATTTCTACCTCCTGACCCCTACTCTCTAACCCCTACTCTCTAACCCCTACTCTCTAACCCCTACTCTCTAACCCCTACTCTCTACTCTCTAACCCCTACTCTCTAACCCCTACTCTCTACTCTCTATCCCCTACTCTCTAACCCCTACTCTCTAACCCCTACTCTCTATCTCTAACCCCTACTCTCTAACCCCTACTCTCTACTCTCTAACCCCTACTCTCTAACCCCTACTCTCTAACCCCTACTCTCTATCTCTAACCCCTACTCTCTAACCCCTACTCTCTATCTCTAACCCCTACTCTCTAACCCCTACTCTCTACTCTCTAACCCCTACTCTCTACCCCTACTCTCTACTCTCTAACCCCTACTCTCTAACCCCTACTCTCTAACCCCTACTCTCTACTCTCTATCCCCTACTCTCTAACCCCTACTCTCTAACCCCTACTCTCTACTCTCTAACCCCTACTCTCTAACCCCTACTCTCTACTCTCTATCCCCTACTCTCTAACCCCTACTCTCTAACCCCTACTCTCTAACCCCTACTCTCTAACCCCTACTCTCTATCTCTAACCCCTACTCTCTAACCCCTACTCTCTATCTCTAACCCCTACTCTCTAACCCCTACTCTCTACCCCTACTCTCTACTCTCTAACCCCTACTCTCTAACCCCTACTCTCTACTCTCTAACCCCTACTCTCTACTCTCTAACCACTACTCTCTAACCCCTACTCTCTACTCTCTAACCCCTACTCTCTAACCCCTACTCTCTACTCTCTAACCACTACTCTCTAACCCCTACTCTCTACTCTCTAACCCCTACTCTCTAACCCCTACTCTCTAACCCCTACTCTCTACTCTCTAACCCCTACTCTCTAACCCCTACTCTCTACTCTCTAACCCCTACTCTCTAACCCCTACTCTCTACTCTCTAACCCCTACTCTCTAACCCCTACTCTCTACTCTCTAACCCCTACTCTCTAACCCCTACTCTCTAACCCCTACTCTCTACTCTCTAACCCCTACTCTCTACTCTCTAACCCCTACTCCCTACTCTCTAACCCCTACTCTCTACTCTCTAACCCCTACTCTCTAACCCTTACTCTCTAACCCCTACTCTCTAACCCCTACTCTCTACTCTCTAACCCCTACTCTCTACTCTCTAACCCCTACTCTCTACTCTCTAACCCCTACTCTCTACTCTCTAACCCCTACTCTCTAACCCCTACTCTCTAACCCCTACTCTCTAACCCCTACTCTCTACTCTCTAACCCCTACTCTCTACTCTCTAACCCCTACTCTCTAACCCCTACTCTCTACTCTCTAACCCTTACTCTCTACTCTCTAACCACTACTCTCTAACCACTACTCTCTAACCCCTACTCTCTAACCCCTACTCTCTAACCCCTACTGTTCTTCTGCGTTACTGCCTCTATCTCAATCAGATAGTGTTGCAGAGCTCTGTAATGTTTATTTCCATCAAGTCTGTTTACTTCTCTGATATATACTGACACCCTATCCCAAATCTACCTCCTGACCCCTAATCTCCAGCCACTACTCTCTAACCCCTACTCTCTAACCCCTACTCTCTAACCCCTACTCTCCAACCACTAGTCTCCAACCACTACTCTCCAACCACTACTCTCTACTCACTACTCTCTAACCCCTACTCTCTAACCCCTACTCTCTATCTCTAACCCCTACTCTCTATCTCTAACCCCTACTCTCTACTCTCTAACCCCTACTCTCTACTCTCTAACCCCTACTCTCCAACCACTACTCTCTACTCACTACTCTCTACTCTCTAACCCCTACTCTTTACTCTCTAACCCCTACTCTCCAACCACTACTCTCTACTCACTACTCTCTACTCTCCAACCACTACTCTCTAACCCCTACTCTCTACTCTCTAACCCCTACTCTTTACTCTCTAACCCCTACTCTCCAACCATTACTCTCTACTCACTACTCTCTACTCTCCAACCACTACTCTCTAACCCCTACTCTCTACTCTCTAACCCCTACTCTCTACTCTCTAACCCCTACTCTCTATCTCTAACCCTTACTCTCTACTCTCTAACCCCTACTCTCTATCTCTAACCCCTACTCTCTACTCTCCAACCCCTACTCTCTACTCTCTAACCCCTTCTCTCTACTCTCTAACCCCTACTCTCTACTCTCTAACCCCTACTCTCTACTCTCTAACCCCTACTCTCTACTCTCTAACCCCTACTCTCTACTTTCTAACCCCTACTCTCTACTTTCTAACCCCTACTCTCTACTCTCTAACCCCTACTCTCTACTCTCTAACCCCTACTCTCTACTTTCTAACCCCTACTCTCTATCTCTAACCCCTACTCTCTACTCTCTAACTCCTACTCTCTACTCTCTAACCCCTACTCTCTGCTCTCTTACCCCTACTCTCTAACCCCTACTCTCTACTCTCTAACCCCAACTCTACTCTCTAACCCCTACTCTCTAACCCCAACTCTCTACTCTCTAGCCCCTACTCTCTAACCCCTACTCTCTAGCCACTACTCTCTACTCCTTAGCCACTACTCTCTAACCCCTACTCTCTAACCCCTACACTCTAACCCATACTCTCTACTCTCTAACCCCTACTCTCTACTCTCTAACCCCTACTCTCTAACCCCTACTCTCTAACCCCTACTCTCTACTCTCTAACCCCTACTCTCTAACCCCTACTCTCTAACCCCTACTCTCTACTCTCTAACCCCTACTCTCTACTCTCTAACCCCTACTCTCTACTCTCTAACCCCTACTCTCTACTCTCTAACCCCTACTCTCTAACCCCTACTCTCTACTCTCTAACCCCTTCTCTCTACTCTCTAACCCCTTCTCTCTACTCTCTAACCCCTTCTCTCTACTCTCTAACCCCTTCTCTCTACTCTCTAACCCCTACTCTCTACTCTCTAACCCCTTCTCTCTACTCTCTAACCCCTACTCTCTACTCTCCAACCCCTACTCTTTAGGTTGGCACTGTTACCTTGCCTTGTGGTGACGTTTCCACTCGGTACAGATGTAGCATCAGCTTCCCCTCCCCAATCCTTAACACCACGTCACAGTGTGTTCCTACCCTTGTCTGTTTCCTAG
>NC_056443.1:39224598-39264598 GCF_018296145.1 Oncorhynchus tshawytscha | reverse complement strand
GGGTGCTCTCTAGTGGCTAGATGTTCTTTACCATTCGGCCATCAGACCTGCCGCACAGGAAGTGATCTGAATATAAGGGTGCTCTCTAGTGGCTAGATGTTCTTTACCATTCGGCCATCAGACCTGCCGCACAGGAAGTGATCTGAATATAGGGGTGCTCTCTAGTGGCTAGATGTTCTTTACCATTCGGCCATCAGACCTGCCGCACAGGAAGTGATCTGAATATAAGGGTGCTCTCTAGTGGCTAGATGTTCTTTACCATTCGGGTATCAGATTTTCCACCAATGCTCCTTATAGGACACATCACTGCACTCTATACTCCTCTGTAAACCCCACTGGTTGATGCTTATTTATAAAACCCTCTTAGGCCTCACTCCCCCCTATCTGAGATATCTACTGCAGCCCTCATCCTCCACATACAACACCCATTCTGCCAGTCCCATTCTGTTAAAGGTCCCCAAAGCACACACATCCCTGGGTCACTCCTCTTTTCAGTTCTCTGCAGCTAGCGACTGGAACGAGCTGCAACAAACACTCCAACTGGACAGTTTTATCTCAATCTCTTCATTCAAAGACTCAATCATGGACATTCTTACTGACAGTTGTAGCTGATTCTCGTGATGTATCTTTGTCTCTACCTTCTTGCTGTTGTCTCTACCTTCTTGCTGTTGTCTCTACCTTCTTGCTGTTGTCTCTACCTTCTTGCTGTTGTCTCTACCTTCTTGCTGTTGACTCTACCTTCTTGCTGTTGTCTCTACCTTCTTGCTGTTGTCTCTACCTTCTTGCCCTGTGTGCTGTTGTCTCTACCTTCTTGCTGTTGTCTCTACCTTCTTGCTGTTGTCTCTACCTTCTTGCTGTTGTCTCTACCTTCTTGCTGTTGTCTCTACCTTCTTGCTGTTGTCTCTACCTTCTTGCTGTTGTCTCTACTTTCTTGCTGTTGTCTCTACCTTCTTGCTGTTGTCTCTACCTTCTTGCTGTTGTCTCTACTTTCTTGCTGTTGTCTCTACCTTCTTGCTGTTGTCTCTACCTTCTTGCTGTTGTCTCTACCTTCTTGCTGTTGTCTCTACCTTCTTGCTGTTGTCTCTACCTTCTTGCCCTGTGTGCTGTTGTCTCTACCTTCTTGCTGTTGTCTCTACCTTCTTGCTGTTGACTCTACCTTCTTGCTGTTGTCTCTACTTTCTTGCTGTTGTCTCTACTTTCTTGCTGTTGTCTCTACCTTCTTGCTGTTGTCTCTACCTTCTTGCTGTTGTCTCTACTTTCTTGCTGTTGTCTCTACCTTCTTGCTGTTGTCTCTACCTTCTTGCTGTTGTCTCTACTTTCTTGCTGTTGTCTCTACCTTCTTGCTGTTGTCTCTACCTTCTTGCTGTTGTCTCTACCTTCTTGCTGTTGTCTCTACCTTCTTGCTGTTGTCTCTACCTTCGTGCCCTGTGTGCTGTTGTCTCTACCTTCTTGCTGTTGTCTCTACCTTCTTGCTGTTGTCTCTACCTTCTTGCTGTTGTCTCTACCTTCTTGCTGTTGTCTCTACCTTCTTGCTGTTGTCTCTACCTTCTTGCTGTTGTCTCTACCTTCTTGCTGTTGTCTCTACCTTCTTGCTGTTGTCTCTACCTTCTTGCTGTTGTCTCTACCTTCTTGCTGTTGTCTCTACCTTCTTGCCCTGTGTGCTGTTGTCTCTACCTTCTTGCTGTTGTCTCTACCTTCTTGCTGTTGTCTCTACCTTCTTGCTGTTGTCTCTACCTTCTTGCTGTTGTCTCTACCTTCTTGCTGTTGTCTCTACTTTCTTGCCCTGTGTGCTGTTGTCTCTACCTTCTTGCTGTTGTCTCTACCTTCTTGCTGTTGTCTCTACTTTCTTGCTGTTGTCTCTACCTTCTTGCCCTGTGTGCTGTTGTCTCTACCTTCTTGCTGTTGTCTCTACCTTCTTGCTGTTGTCTCTACCTTCTTGCTGTTGTCTCTACCTTCTTGCTGTTGTCTCTACCTTCTTGCTGTTGTCTCTACCTTCTTGCTGTTGTCTCTACCTTCTTGCTGTTGTCTCTACCTTCTTGCTGTTGTCTCTACCTTCTTGCTGTTGTCTCTACCTTCTTGCCCTGTGTGCTGTTGTCTCTACCTTCTTGCTGTTGTCTCTACTTTCTTGCTGTTGTCTCTACCTTCTTGCTGTTGTCTCTACTTTCTTGCTGTTGTCTCTACCTTCTTGCTGTTGTCTCTACCTTCTTGCTGTTGTCTCCACCTTCTTGCTGTTGTCTCTACCTTCTTGCTGTTGTCTCTACCTTCTTGCTGTTGTCTCTACCTTCTTGCCCTGTGTGCTGTTGTCTGTGCCCAAGAATGTTTGTACCATGTTGTCGTCATGTGGTGTTGCTGCCATGCTGTGTTGTCATCTTCAGTCTCTTTATGTAGTGTTGTCTCTCTTGTCGTGATGTATGTTTTGTCCCATATTCTTATTTAATTTATTTTTAATCACAGCCTCCGTCCCCGCAGGAGCCCTTTTGGTAGGCCGTCATTGTAAATAAGAATTTGTACTAAACTGACTTACCTAGTTAAATAAATTCAGAAGATGTGTTTTTTTTAAATTCTACAAATAGCTTCTAATTATCAGTTTATTGAGATGTCATTAAAAATAGATGCTATTTTGAAATGTTTAATTGGAATTTCAGTTTGTCGTGAATTGAGTGCCTTCAATTCAACCTTCATGGTTGAATTTTTGTAAAGAAACCACTACTAAAGGACACCAATAATAAGAAGAGACTTCCTTGGGCCAAGAAACACGAGCAATGGACATTAGACTGGTGGAAATCTGTCCTTTGGTCTGATGAGTCCAAATTTGAGATTTTTGGTTCCAACCGCCGTGTCTTTGTGAGACGAGGTGTGGGTGAACGGATGATCTCCGCATGTGTGGTTCCCACCGTGAAGCATGGAGGAGGAGGTCTGGGGGTGCTTTACTGGTGACACTATGATTTATTTAGAATTTAAGGCACACTTAATCAAACTGTTCTATAAACTACTCATGTTACAAAACAATACGTTACTATGGTAACTGAAACATGTTTCATAGCCTGTTCTCATTTGAACTACTATGGTAACTGAAACAACATGCAGACTTTCTCCATCAAGACACTTTCTGCTTTTGACTCAAATCAATGAAAATCTAATTAAGGGTGAATATATGTTTATTCATGTATACACAGTGCCTTGACCTTTTCCACATTGTTAGCCTGAATTTAAAATGTATTAAATAGATTGTTTCCCCTCACTAGCCTACACACAGAACCCCATAATGTTAAAGTGGAATGTTTGACATTTCTTCCAATTAAAAATGAAAAGCTGAAATGTCTTGAG
Source organism: Oncorhynchus tshawytscha (assembly GCF_018296145.1). NCBI lineage: Eukaryota > Metazoa > Chordata > Actinopteri > Salmoniformes > Salmonidae > Oncorhynchus > Oncorhynchus tshawytscha. The sequence continues at coordinate 39,261,271 of NC_056443.1, read as the reverse complement.
TCAATAAGTATTCAACCCCTTTGTTATGGCAAGACTACATAAAGTTCAGGAGTAAACATGTGCTTAACAAGTCGCAGAAGTTGCAGGAACTCTGAATGACTACCTCCTCTCTGACCCCCACACATACAATTATCTATAAGATCCCTCAGTCCAGCAGTGAATTTCAAACACAGATTCAACCACAAAGACCAGGAAGGTTTTCCACTGCCTCGCAAAGAACGGCACCTATTGGTAGATGGGTAAAAATAAAAAGCAGACATTGAATATCCCTTTGAGCATGAGGAAGTTATTAATTACACTGGATGGTGTATCAATACATTCAGTCACTACAGAAATACAGGCGTCCTTCCTAACTCAGTTGCCGGAGAGGAAGGAAACCGTTCAGGGATTTCACCATGAGGCCAATGGTGACTTTAAAACAGTTACAGAGTTTAATAGCTGTGATAAGAGAGAACTGAGGATGGATCAACAATATTGTAGTTACTCCACAATACTAACCTAAATGACAGAGGGAAAATTAAGCATGTACAGCATCAAAATATTCCAAAACATGCATCCTGTTTGCAACAAGGCACTAAAGTAAAACTGCAAAAAACAATGTGGCAAAGCAATTCACTTTTATCCTGAATACAAAGAGTTGTTGGATTTGCCCCAAACATATCACTGAGTTTCACTCTTTATATTTTCAAGCATGGTGGTGGCTGCATCATGTTATGGGTATGCTTGTAATCATTAAGGGCATGAGTTTTTATATTTTTTTTAAATGGAATTAAGCACAGGCAAAATTCTATTGTAAAACCTGGTTGTCTGCATTCCACCAGACACAGGGAGATTAATTCGTCTTCCAGCAGGACAATATTAAAATGTTTAAAATTTCTGGGTTTCAATTTTAATACATTTGTAAAAATTTCTAAAAACATGTTTTCACTTATGGGGTATTAGATAGATGAGAGAAAAATATATTGAATCCATTTTGAATTCTGGCTGTAACAATGAAATGTGCTATAAGTCAAGGGGTGTGAATACTTTCTGAAGGCTCTGTACCAGTCAAGGGGTGTGAACACTTTCTGAAGGCTCTGTATCAGTCAAGGGGTGTGAATACTTTCTGAAGGCTCTGTATCAGTCAAGGGGTGTGAATACTTTCTGAAGGCTCTGTATCAGTCAAGGGGTGTGAATACTTTCTGAAGGCTCTGTATCAGTCAAGGGGTGTGAATACTTTCTGAAGGCTCTGTACCAGTCAAGGGGTGTGAATACTTTCTGAAGGCTCTGTACCAGTCAAGGGGTGTGAACACTTTCTGAAGGCTCTGTATAAGACATAACACAAGTGTGCCAACTAAAATATATAGACCAGCTTGAAGAATAGGACAAAGACACATGAATGTAAGTCAGCTATTGTATGAATGACTGGTTGCATAAAATACATTTTAAATGGCTAGGAGACAGATAAGGAGACTCTTGCTGTAATCAAAGGGGAAGGCACCACTGAAGGCCCCAGTAGTCAGTCAGGCAGCTTGAAGCAGATGTGTCACAGATGTGTCACCATCCAGGCCCTTGTCGCAGCATGCAGGTCTGATAGAAGGCATCATGAGGACTGATAACCTACAGCAAGTATCACGAGGACTGATAATCTATAGCAAGTATCACGAGGACTGATAACCTATAGCAGGTATCACGAAGACTGATAAACACGAGAAGGCATCATGAGGACTGATAAACACTAGAAGACATCATAAGGACTGATAAACACTAGAAGGTATCATGAGGACTGATAAACACTAGAAGGCATCATGAGGACTGATAAACACTAGAAGGTATCATGAGGACTGATAAACACTAGAAGGTATCATGAGGACTGATAAACACTAGAAGGCATCATGAGGACTGATAAACACTAGAAGGCATCATGAGGACTGATAAACACGAGAAGGTATCATGAGGACTGATAAACACTAGAAGGTATCATGAGGACTGATAAACACTAGAAGGCATCATGAGGACTGATAAACACTAGAAGGCATCATGAGGACTGATAACCTACAGCAAGTATCACGAGGACTGATAACCTACAGCAAGTATCACGAGGACTGATAATCTATAGCAAGTATCACGAGGACTGATAATCTATAGCAAGTATCACGAGGACTGATAATCTATAGCAAGTATCACGAGGACTGATAACCAATAGCAGGACTGATAACCTATAGCAGGTATCACGAGGACTGATAACCTATAGCAGGTATCATGAGGACTGATAACCACTAGAAGGCATCATGAGGACTGATAACCTACAGCAAGTACTGATAAACACTAGAAGGCATCATGAGGACTGATAAACACTAGGAGGTATCATGAGGACTGATAAACACAAGAAGGTATCATGAGGACTGATAAACACTAGAAGGTATCATGAGGACTGATAAACACGAGACGGTATCATGAGGACTGATAAACACGAGAAGGTATCATGAGGACCGATAAACACTAGAAGGCATCATGAGGACTGATAACCTACAGCAAGTATCACGAGGACTGATAACCTATAGCAGGCATCACGAGGACTGATAACCTATAGCAGGCATCATGAGGACTGATAACCTATAGCAGGCATCATGAGGACTGATAACCTATAGCAGGTATCATGAGGACTGAAAACCTATAGCAGGTATCATGAGGACTGATAAACACTAGAAGGCATCATGAGGACTGATAAACACTAGAAGGCATCATGAGGACTGATAAACATTAGAAGGTATCATGAGGACTGATAACCTATAGCAGGTATCACGAGGACTGATAACCTATAGCAGGTATCACAAGGACTGATAACCTATAGCAGGTATCACGAGGACTGATAACCCATAGCAGGCATCTTGAGGGCTGATAACCTATATCAGGTATCATGAGGACTGGTAAACACTAGAAGGTATCATGAGGACTGATAACCTAGAGCAAGTATCACGAGGACTGATAACCTATAGCAGGCATCACGAGGACTGATAACCTATAGCAGGCATCATGAGGACTGAAAACCTATAGCAGGTATCATGAGGACCGATAAACACTAGAAGGCATCATGAGGACTGATAAACACTGGAAGGCATCATGAGGACTGATAAACACTAGAAGGTATCATGAGGACTGATAAACACTAGAAGGTATCATGAGGACCGATAAACACTAGAAGGCATCATGAGGACTGATAACCTATAGCAAGTATCACGAGGACTGATAACCAATGGCAGGTATCACGAGGACTGATAACCTATAGCAGGCATCATGAGGACTGATAAACACTAGAAGGCATCATGAGGACTGATAAACACTAGAAGGTATCATGAGGACTGATAAACACTAGAAGGCATCATGAGGACTGATAACCTATAGCAAGTATCACGAGGACTGATAACCTATAGCAGGTATCACGAGGACTGATAACCTATAGCAGGCATCATGGCGATGTCATTTACAAAATAGCCTCCAATACCCTACTCAACAAATTGGATGCAGTCTATCACAGTGCAATCCGTTTTGTCACCAAAGCCCCATATACTACCCACCATTGCGACCTGTACGCTCTCGTTGGCTGGCCGTCGCTTCATACTCGTCGCCAAACCCACTGGCTCCATGTCATCTACAAGACCCTGCTAGGTAAAGTCCCCCCTTATCTCAGCTCGCTGGTCACCATAGCATCTCCCACCTGTAGCACACGCTCCAGCAGGTATATCTCTCTAGTCACCCCCAAAACCAATTCTTTCTTTGGCCGCCTCTCCTTCCAGTTCTCTGCTGCCAATGACTGGAACGAACTACAAAAATCTCTGAAACTGGAAACACTTATCTCCCTCACTAGCTTTAAGCACCAACTGTCAGAGCAGCTCATAGATTACTGCTCCTGTACATAGCCCACCTATAATTTAGCCCAAACAACTACCTCTTTCCCAACTGTATTTAATTTTTATTTATTTAGCTCCTTTGCACCCCATTATTTTTATTTCTACTTTGCACATTCTTCCATTGCAAAACTACCATTCCAGTGTTTTACTTGCTATATTGTATTTACTTTGCCACCATGGCCTTTTTTGCCTTTACCTCCCTTCTCACCTCATTTGCTCACATTGTATATAGACTTGTTTATACTGTATTATTGACTGTATGTTTGTTTTACTCCATGTGTAACTCTGTGTCGTTGTATCTGTCGAACTGCTTTGCTTTATCTTGGCCAGGTCGCAATTGTAAATGAGAACTTGTTCTCAACTTGCCTACCTGGTTAAATAAAGGTAAAATAAAAATAAATAAAAAATAAAAATCATGAGGACTGAAAACCTATAGCAGGTATCATGAGGACTGAAAACCTATAGCAGGCATCATGAGGACTGATAAACACTAGAAGGTATCATGAGGACTGATAAACACTAGAAGGCATCATGAGGACTGATAACCTATAGCAAGTATCACGAGGACTGATAACCTATAGCAGGTATCACGAGGACTGATAACCTATAGCAGGTATCACGAGGACTGATAACCTATAGCAGGCATCACAAGGACTGATAACCTATAGCAGGTATCATGAGGACTGATAACCTATAGCAGGCATCATGAGGACTGATAACCTATAGCAGGCCTTTTGAAGAAAACATTAATATTGATATTTATTCTCAACTGTTTATTCTACACAAACTGAGTACGTAGGGTGAAGTTGTTCATAGTCATTCTATAATGATGATGGTGTTTAACTGTGGATACATAGTCCTTCTATAATGAGGATGGTGTATAACTGTGGATACATAGTCCTTCTATAATGAGGATGGTGTATAACTGTGGATACATAGTCCTTCTATAATGATGATGGTATGTAACTAACTGTGGATACATAGTCCTTCTATAATGATGACAGTGTTTACCTGTGGATACGTAGTCCTTCTATAATGATGATGGTATGTAACTAACTGTGGATTCATAGTCCTTCTATAATGATGACAGTGTTTACCTGTGGATACGTAGTCCTTCTATAATGATGATGGTATGTAACTAACTGTGGATTCATAGTCCTTCTATAATGATGACAGTGGTTACCTGTGGATACATAGTCCTTCTATAATGAGGATGGTGTTGAACTGTGGATACATAGTCCTTCTATAATGATGATGGTGTATAACTAACTGTGGATACATAGTCCTTCTATAATGATGACAGTGTTTACCTGTGGATACGTAGTCCGTCTATAATGATGATGGTATGTAACTAACTGTGGATACATAGTCCTTCTATAATGATGACAGTGTTTACCTGTGGATACGTAGTCCGTCTATAATGAGGATGGTATGTAACTAACTGTGGATACATAGTCCTTCTATAATGATGACAGTGTTTACCTGTGGATACGTAGTCCTTCTATAATGATGATGGTATGTAACTAACTGTGGATACATAGTCCTTCTATAATGATGACAGTGTTTACCTGTGGATACGTAGTCCGTCTATAATGAGGATGGTGTATAACTGTGGATACATAGTCCTTCTATAATGAGGATGGTATGTAACTAACTGTGGATACATAGTCCTTCTATAATGATGACAGTGTTTACCTGTGGATACGTAGTCCTTCTATAATGATGATGGTATGTAACTAACTGTGGATTCATAGTCCTTCTATAATGATGATGGTGTGTAACTAACTGTGGATTCATAGTCCTTCTATAATGATGACAGTGGTTACCTGTGGATACATAGTCCTTCTATAATGAGGATGGTGTTGAACTGTGGATACATAGTCCTTCTATAATGATGATGGTGTATAACTAACTGTGGATACATAGTCCTTCTATAATGATGATGGTATGTAACTAACTGTGGATACATAGTCCTTCTATAATGATGATGGTGTATAACTAACTGTGGATAAAGCTGGGGACTGTTGTGGAATATGGTAACTGAATTATTATGGCTAGAATGAATGATTATTATTAGATAATCTACAGCTAGGAACTGTACTGACTACTAGGTATTCACCAGAGTGAGGCCCTTCTGTCTCACACCGACACACGTTCTCCTGCTCTTCTCTCTCTCTGCATCTGCTTGGATCCACACCGACACTCATTTTCTGTCCTCTCCTCCTGTCTCTCCATCCCACTCTCCACTTCTCCTTAGTGACCTGTCTCCCTCCGAGACCAAAACGCTATTTCCCTTTCTGGCTCACCTCCCTTACTTTCTTCTTTACATAATCTGACAATCTCACTCTCTCGCTGTCTCTCTCTATCTCTCTCTCTCTCTCTCCCTCTCTCTCTCTCTCACTCTCTCTCTCTCTCTCTCCGGAGTGACGTCGGTGTTAAGAAGAAGATGGCGGCGCCAGGAAAGGCGGAAGGTGGTAAGTCTTGGTCCTCTCCATTCTGTTCTGGTTGTTTTGGGTGCGCTGTCAACGGACCGGCAGCCGGGCTGTCGCCGGTGACCAGACTCCGGGGTTCGGAAAGGCTATGTGTGTCTGGTGGATGTCTCCTCTTAGAGAGTATTTGGATCTGACAACGCTAGATAGCGACAGATCGCTATTTCAACAATAAAATACACACCATTAAATGCCACTATGCGAATAAGCATCCCATATTATGATGATGTGTTGTCTAGCTGTTGTTGTCTATTGTATCTGTGATTTAGTGTTGTTATTTGGTGCTGAGATAGTTGGTTAGGCACCGTCGGTAGCGCTGGATATGCTTTCTGAGCTCCGGGCGAAGGGAAGGAAGCTGAGTGGTGTTAGCCGGTGTAGGGGAATCCAGGGCAGGGCAGGGACAGCAGGCGAGCCGCAGGACTGGGCCTAGCCACCGGAGGATACCTGACAGCTGGGTGTGTCGGTGTACCGGTTGTCGGTAAACGTGATAAACATGACACACACACACACCATGTTGTGTTGTCACTTGTCAGAGAGAGTTGACAGCCGTGGTGGTGTCGTCCAGGCGTGGTTTACAGGGGCAATCCATAGTTGCTACATCAATTTTGGGATATATAAATGAATGATACGTACCCATTGAAGAATATAACCATTAAATGCCTCATAAGCTTAGGTCAACCCATCAGAACCCAAATATAAGTGTGTTATACTCCAATGGTTGTAAAGAAAGTCATGTAAACAAACACTAGATAGCCTCCAAACAATGGTTCAAACTGTAACTTTGATATCAGGGATCGTCAGTCCTTGAATCCATAGCTCTGTCGATTAGAGAGTGGTCCCATTTCTGCAGCCCCAACACTCAGCGTTTTACCAAAACGGGTGGGGAGGACACTTTGTTTTCGTTTCAGCTGCTGATTGCTGCTTGTGATGTCAGTGGGACTTTTGGACTATTTTAGTTTTATTGCTAAGAATCTCTTAGTTTATATTAAACATCCACATTTATAACTGCTGTAATTCAGCTGAATTACTGTCTTTGAGGATTGCCAGCTGATGGGTTCACTTGATATTCCTGTTTGTGTTTACTGAGAGTCTCTTCTGTCTGTCTCTCTCTCTGTGTGTGTGTGTATGTGTACTCTTCATTAACTAATTGATAAAGGGGATACTGTTACACGCTGTGGGCCGATCCCTGCTCTGCTTGTCAAATCAAATCAAATTTTATTTTCACATGCGCTGAATACAACAGGTGTAGGTAGACCTTACAGTGAAATGCTGAATACAACAGGTGTAGTAGACCTTACAGTGAAATGCTTAATACAACAGGTGTAGTAGACCTTACAGTGAAATGCTGAATACAACAGGTGTAGTAGACCTTACAGTGAAATGCTGAATACAACAGGTGTAGTAGACCTCACAGTGAAATGCTGAATACAACAGGTGTAGTAGACCTCACAGTGAAATGCTGAATACAACAGGTGTAGTAGACCTCACAGTGAAATGCTGAATACAACAGGTGTAGTAGACCTCACAGTGAAATGCTGAATACAACAGGTGTAGTAGACCTCACAGTGAAATGCTGAATACAACAGGTGTAGTAGACCTCACAGTGAAATGCTGAATACAACAGGTGTAGTAGACCTCACAGTGAAATGCTGAATACAACAGGTGTAGTAGACCTCACAGTGAAATGCTGAATACAACAGGTGTAGTAGACCTCACAGTGAAATGCTGAATACAACAGGTGTAGTAGACCTCACAGTGAAATGCTGAATACAACAGGTGTAGTAGACCTCACAGTGAAATGCTGAATACAACAGGTGTAGTAGACCTTACAGTGAAATGCTGAATACAACAGGTGTAGTAGACCTCACAGTGAAATGCTGAATACAACAGGTGTAGTAGACCTTACAGTGAAATGCTGAATACAACAGGTGTAGTAGACCTTACAGTGAAATGCTGAATACAACAGGTGTAGTAGACCTTACAGTGAAATGCTGAATACAACAGGTGTAGTAGACCTTACAGTGAAATGCTGAATACAACAGGTGTAGTAGACCTTACAGTGAAATGCTGAATACAACAGGTGTAGTAGACCTTACAGTGAAATGCTGAATACAACAGGTGTAGTAGACCTCACAGTGAAATGCTGAATACAACAGGTGTAGTAGACCTTAAAGTGAAATGCTGAATACAACAGGTGTAGTAGACCTCACAGTGAAATTCTGAATACAACAGGTGTAGTAGACCTCACAGTGAAATGCTGAATACAACAGGTGTAGTAGACCTCACAGTGAAATGCTGAATACAACAGGTGTAGTAGACCTCACAGTGAAATGCTGAATACAACAGGTGTAGTAGACCTTACAGTGAAATGCTGAATACAACAGGTGTAGTAGACCTTACAGTGAAATGCTGAATACAACAGGTGTAGTAGACCTTACAGTGAAATGCTGAATACAACAGGTGTAGTAGACCTTACAGTGAAATGCTGAATACAACAGGTGTAGTAGACCTCACAGTGAAATGCTGAATACAACAGGTGTAGTAGACCTCACAGTGAAATGCTGAATACAACAGGTGTAGTAGACCTCACAGTGAAATGCTGAATACAACAGGTGTAGTAGACCTCACAGTGAAATGCTGAATACAACAGGTGTAGTAGACCTCACAGTGAAATGCTGAATACAACAGGTGTAGTAGACCTCACAGTGAAATGCTGAATACAACAGGTGTAGTAGACCTCACAGTGAAATGCTGAATACAACAGGTGTAGTAGACCTCACAGTGAAATGCTGAATACAACAGGTGTAGTAGACCTTACAGTGAAATGCTGAATACAACAGGTGTAGTAGACCTCACAGTGAAATGCTGAATACAACAGGTTTAGTAGACCTTACAGTGAAATGCTGAATACAACAGGTGTCATAGACCTCACAGTGAAATGCTGAATACAACAGGTGTAGTAGACCTCACAGTGAAATGCTGAATACAACAGGTGTAGTAGACCTTACAGTGAAATGCTGAATACAACAGGTGTAGTAGACATTACAGTGAAATGCTGAATACAACAGGTGTAGTAGACCTCACAGTGAAATGCTGAATACAACAGGTGTAGTAGACCTCACAGTGAAATGCTGAATACAACAGGTGTAGTAGACCTCACAGTGAAATGCTGAATACAACAGGTGTAGTAGACATTACAGTGAAATGCTGAATACAACAGGTGTAGTAGACCTTACAGTGAAATGCTGAATACAACAGGTGTAGTAGACCTTACAGTGAAATGCTGAATACAACAGGTGTAGTAGACCTCACAGTGAAATGCTGAATACAACAGGTGTAGTAGACCTTACAGTGAAATGCTGAATACAACAGGTGTAGTAGACCTCACAGTGAAATGCTGAATACAACAGGTGTAGTAGACATTACAGTGAAATGCTGAATACAACAGGTGTAGTAGACATTACAGTGAAATGCTGAATACAACAGGTGTAGTAGACCTTACAGTGAAATGCTGAATACAACAGGTGTAGTAGACCTCACAGTGAAATGCTGAATACAACAGGTGTAGTAGACATTACAGTGAAATGCTGAATACAACAGGTGTAGTAGACCTTACAGTGAAATGCTGAATACAACAGGTGTAGTAGACCTCACAGTGAAATGCTGAATACAACAGGTGTAGTAGACCTCACAGTGAAATGCTGAATACAACAGGTGTAGTAGACCTCACAGTGAAATGCTGAATACAACAGGTGTAGTAGACCTCACAGTGAAATGCTGAATACAACAGGTGTAGTAGACCTCACAGTGAAATGCTGAATACAACAGGTGTAGTAGACCTCACAGTGAAATGCTGAATACAACAGGTGTAGTAGACCTCACAGTGAAATGCTGAATACAACAGGTGTAGTAGACCTCACAGTGAAATGCTGAATACAACAGGTGTAGTAGACCTCACAGTGAAATGCTGAATACAGGTGTAGTAGACCTCAGGTGAAATGCTGAATACAACAGGTGTAGACCTCACAGTGAAATGCTGAATACAACAGGTGTAGTAGACCTCACAGTGAAATGCTGAATACAACAGGTGTAGTAGACCTCACAGTGAAATGCTGAATACAACAGGTGTAGTAGACCTCACAGTGAAATGCTGAATACAACAGGTGTAGTAGACCTCACAGTGAAATGCTGAATACAACAGGTGTAGTAGACCTCACAGTGAAATGCTGAATACAACAGGTGTAGTAGACCTTACAGTGAAATGCTGAATACAACAGGTGTAGTAGACCTTACAGTGAAATGCTGAATACAACAGGTGTAGTAGACCTTACAGTGAAATGCTGAATACAACAGGTGTAGTAGACCTCACAGTGAAATGCTGAATACAACAGGTGTAGTAGACCTTACAGTGAAATGCTGAATACAACAGGTGTAGTAGACCTTACAGTGAAATGCTGAATACAACAGGTGTAGTAGACCTCACAGTGAAATGCTGAATACAACAGGTGTAGTAGACCTCACAGTGAAATGCTGAATACAACAGGTGTAGTAGACCTCACAGTGAAATGCTGAATACAACAGGTGTAGTAGACCTCACAGTGAAATGCTGAATACAACAGGTGTAGTAGACCTCACAGTGAAATGCTGAATACAACAGGTGTAGTAGACCTCACAGTGAAATGCTGAATACAACAGGTGTAGTAGACCTCACAGTGAAATGCTGAATACAACAGGTGTAGTAGACCTCACAGTGAAATGCTGAATACAACAGGTGTAGTAGACCTCACAGTGAAATGCTGAATACAACAGGTGTAGTAGACCTCACAGTGAAATGCTGAATACAACAGGTGTAGTAGACCTCACAGTGAAATGCTGAATACAACAGGTGTAGTAGACCTCACAGTGAAATGCTGAATACAACAGGTGTAGTAGACCTCACAGTGAAATGCTGAATACAACAGGTGTAGTAGACCTCACAGTGAAATGCTGAATACAACAGGTGTAGTAGACCTCACAGTGAAATGCTGAATACAACAGGTGTAGTAGACCTCACAGTGAAATGCTGAATACAACAGGTGTAGTAGACCTCACAGTGAAATGCTGAATACAACAGGTGTAGTAGACCTCACAGTGAAATGCTGAATACAACAGGTGTAGTAGACCTTACAGTGAAATGCTGAATACAACAGGTGTAGTAGACCTCACAGTGAAATGCTGAATACAACAGGTGTAGTAGACCTCACAGTGAAATGCTGAATACAACAGGTGTAGTAGACCTCACAGTGAAATGCTGAATACAACAGGTGTAGTAGACCTCACAGTGAAATGCTGAATACAACAGGTGTAGTAGACCTCACAGTGAAATGCTGAATACAACAGGTGTAGTAGACCTCACAGTGAAATGCTGAATACAACAGGTGTAGTAGACCTCACAGTGAAATGCTGAATACAACAGGTGTAGTAGACCTCACAGTGAAATGCTGAATACAACAGGTGTAGTAGACCTCACAGTGAAATGCTGAATACAACAGGTGTAGTAGACCTCACAGTGAAATGCTGAATACAACAGGTGTAGTAGACCTTACAGTGAAATGCTGAATACAACAGGTGTAGTAGACCTTACAGTGAAATGCTGAATACAACAGGTGTAGTAGACCTCACAGTGAAATGCTGAATACAACAGGTGTAGTAGACCTTACAGTGAAATGCTGAATACAACAGGTGTAGTAGACCTCACAGTGAAATGCTGAATACAACAGGTGTAGTAGACCTCACAGTGAAATGCTGAATACAACAGGTGTAGTAGACCTCACAGTGAAATGCTGAATACAACAGGTGTAGTAGACCTTACAGTGAAATGCTGAATACAACAGGTGTAGTAGACCTCACAGTGAAATGCTGAATACAACAGGTGTAGTAGACCTTACAGTGAAATGCTGAATACAACAGGTGTAGTAGACCTCACAGTGAAATGCTGAATACAACAGGTGTAGTAGACCTCACAGTGAAATGCTGAATACAACAGGTGTAGTAGACCTCACAGTGAAATGCTGAATACAACAGGTGTAGTAGACCTCACAGTGAAATGCTGAATACAACAGGTGTAGTAGACCTCACAGTGAAATGCTGAATACAACAGGTGTAGTAGACCTCACAGTGAAATGCTGAATACAACAGGTGTAGTAGACCTCACAGTGAAATGTGAATACAACAGGTGTAGTAGACCTCACAGTGAAATGTAGTAGACTCACAGTGAATACAACAGGTCACAGTGAATAGTAGACCTCACAGTGAATACAACAGGTGTAGTAGACTCACAGTGAATACAACAGGTGTAGTAGACCTCACAGTGAATACAACAGGTGTAGTAGACCTCACAGTGAATACAACAGGTGTAGTAGACCTCACAGTGAATACAACAGGTGTAGTAGACCTCACAGTGAATACAACAGGTGTAGTAGACCTCACAGTGAAAGGTGTAGCCTCACAGTGAATACAACAGGTGTAGTAGACCTCACAGTGAATACAACAGGTGTAGTAGACCTCACAGTGAATACAACAGGTGTAGTAGACCTCACAGTGAATATGCTGAATACAACAGGTGTAGTAGACCTCACAGTGAATACAACAGGTGTAGTAGACCTCACAGTGAATACAACAGGTGTAGTAGACCTCACAGTGAGTGAATACAACAGGTGTAGTAGACCTCACAGTGAATACAACAGGTGTAGTAGACCTCACAGTGAATACAACAGGTGTAGTAGACCTCACAGTGAATACAACAGGTGTAGTAGACCTCACAGTGAAATGCTGAATACAACAGGTGTAGTAGACCTCACAGTGAAATGCTGAATACAACAGGTGTAGTAGACCTCACAGTGAAATGCTGAATACAACAGGTGTAGTAGACCTCACAGTGAAATGCTGAATACAACAGGTGTAGTAGACCTCACAGTGAAATGCTGAATACAACAGGTGTAGTAGACCTTACAGTGAAATGCTGAATACAACAGGTGTAGTAGACCTCACAGTGAAATGCTGAATACAACAGGTGTAGTAGACCTTACAGTGAAATGCTGAATACAACAGGTGTAGTAGACCTCACAGTGAAATGCTGAATACAACAGGTGTAGTAGACCTTACAGTGAAATGCTGAATACAACAGGTGTAGTAGACCTCACAGTGAAATGCTGAATACAACAGGTGTAGTAGACCTTACAGTGAAATGCTGAATACAACAGGTGTAGTAGACCTCACAGTGAAATGCTGAATACAACAGGTGTAGTAGACCTCACAGTGAAATGCTGAATACAACAGGTGTAGTAGACCTCACAGTGAAATGCTGAATACAACAGGTGTAGTAGACCTCACAGTGAAATGCTGAATACAACAGGTGTAGTAGACCTCACAGTGAAATGCTGAATACAACAGGTGTAGTAGACCTCACAGTGAAATGCTGAATACAACAGGTGTAGTAGACCTCACAGTGAAATGCTGAATACAACAGGTGTAGTAGACCTCACAGTGAAATGCTGAATACAACAGGTGTAGTAGACCTTACAGTGAAATGCTGAATACAACAGGTGTAGTAGACCTCACAGTGAAATGCTGAATACAACAGGTGTAGTAGACCTTACAGTGAAATGCTGAATACAACAGGTGTAGTAGACCTCACAGTGAAATGCTGAATACAACAGGTGTAGTAGACCTCACAGTGAAATGCTGAATACAACAGGTGTAGTAGACCTCACAGTGAAATGCTGAATACAACAGGTGTAGTAGACCTCACAGTGAAATGCTGAATACAACAGGTGTAGTAGACCTTACAGTGAAATGCTGAATACAACAGGTGTAGTAGACCTCACAGTGAAATGCTGAATACAACAGGTGTAGTAGACCTCACAGTGAAATGCTGAATACAACAGGTTTAGTAGACCTTACAGTGAAATGAATACAACAGGTGTAGTAGACCTTACAGTGAAATGCTGAATACAACAGGTGTAGTAGACCTCACAGTGAAATGCTGAATACAACAGGTGTAGTAGACCTTACAGTGAAATGCTGAATACAACAGGTGTAGTAGACCTCACAGTGAAATGCTGAATACAACAGGTGTAGTAGACCTCACAGTGAAATGCTGAATACAACAGGTGTAGTAGACCTCACAGTGAAATGCTGAATACAACAGGTGTAGTAGACCTTACAGTGAAATGCTGAATACAACAGGTGTAGTAGACCTTACAGTGAAATGCTGAATACAACAGGTGTAGTAGACCTCACAGTGAATACAACAGGTGTAGTAGACCTCACAGTGAATACAACAGGTGTAGTAGACCTCACAGTGAATACAACAGGTGTAGTAGACCTCACAGTGAATACAACAGGTGTAGTAGACCTCACAGTGAATACAACAGGTGTAGTAGACCTCACAGTGAATACAACAGGTGTAGTAGACCTCACAGTGAATACAACAGGTGTAGTAGACCTCACAGTGAATACAACAGGTGTAGTAGACCTCACAGTGAATACAACAGGTGTAGTAGACCTCACAGTGAATACAACAGGTGTAGTAGACCTCACAGTGAATACAACAGGTGTAGTAGACCTCACAGTGAATACAACAGGTGTAGTAGACCTCACAGTGAATACAACAGGTGTAGTAGACCTCACAGTGAATACAACAGGTGTAGTAGACCTCACAGTGAATACAACAGGTGTAGTAGACCTCACAGTGAATACAACAGGTGTAGTAGACCTCACAGTGAATACAACAGGTGTAGTAGACCTCACAGTGAATACAACAGGTGTAGTAGACCTCACAGTGAATACAACAGGTGTAGTAGACCTCACAGTGAATACAACAGGTGTAGTAGACCTCACAGTGAATACAACAGGTGTAGTAGACCTCACAGTGAATACAACAGGTGTAGTAGACCTTACAGTGAAATGCTGAATACAACAGGTGTAGTAGACCTCACAGTGAAATGCTGAATACAACAGGTGTAGTAGACCTCACAGTGAAATGCTGAATACAACAGGTGTAGTAGACCTCAGTAGACTGAATACAACAGGTGAAATCACAGTGAAATGCTGAATACAACAGGTGTAGTAGACCTCACAGTGAAATGCTGAATACAACAGGTGTAGTAGACCTTACAGTGAAATGCTGAATACAACAGGTGTAGTAGACCTCACAGTGAAATGCTGAATACAACAGGTGTAGTAGACCTTACAGTGAAATGCTGAATACAACAGGTGTAGTAGACCTTACAGTGAAATGCTGAATACAACAGGTGTAGTAGACCTTACAGTGAAATGCTGAATACAACAGGTGTAGTAGACCTTACAGTGAAATGCTGAATACAACAGGTGTAGTAGACCTTACAGTGAAATGCTGAATACAACAGGTGTAGTAGACCTCACAGTGAAATGCTGAATACAACAGGTGTAGTAGACCTCACAGTGAAATGCTGAATACAACAGGTGTAGTAGACCTCACAGTGAAATGCTGAATACAACAGGTGTAGTAGACCTCACAGTGAAATGCTGAATACAACAGGTGTAGTAGACCTCACAGTGAAATGCTGAATACAACAGGTGTAGTAGACCTCACAGTGAAATGCTGAATACAACAGGTGTAGTAGACCTCACAGTGAAATGCTGAATACAACAGGTGTAGTAGACCTTACAGTGAAATGCTGAATACAACAGGTGTAGTAGACCTTACAGTGAAATGCTGAATACAACAGGTGTAGTAGACCTTACAGTGAAATGCTGAATACAACAGGTGTAGTAGACCTTACAGTGAAATGCTGAATACAACAGGTGTAGTAGACCTCACAGTGAAATGCTGAATACAACAGGTGTAGTAGACCTCACAGTGAAATGCTGAATACAACAGGTGTAGTAGACCTCACAGTGAAATGCTGAATACAACAGGTGT
Organism: Oncorhynchus tshawytscha; assembly: GCF_018296145.1. Lineage (NCBI taxonomy): Eukaryota > Metazoa > Chordata > Actinopteri > Salmoniformes > Salmonidae > Oncorhynchus > Oncorhynchus tshawytscha. Next base: position 39,244,949 of record NC_056443.1, on the reverse strand, counting down.
AGTAGACCTCACAGTGAAATGCTGAATACAACAGGTGTAGTAGACCTTACAGTGAAATGCTGAATACAACAGGTGTAGTAGACCTCACAGTGAAATGCTGAATACAACAGGTGTAGTAGACCTCACAGTGAAATGCTGAATACAACAGGTGTAGTAGACCTTACAGTGAAATGCTGAATACAACAGGTGTAGTAGACCTTACAGTGAAATGCTGAATACAACAGGTGTAGTAGACCTCACAGTGAAATGCTGAATACAACAGGTGTAGTAGACCTTACAGTGAAATGCTGAATACAACAGGTGTAGTAGACCTCACAGTGAAATGCTGAATACAACAGGTGTAGTAGACCTCACAGTGAAATGCTGAATACAACAGGTGTAGTAGACCTCACAGTGAAATGCTGAATACAACAGGTGTAGTAGACATTACAGTGAAATGCTGAATACAACAGGTGTAGTAGACCTTACAGTGAAATGCTGAATACAACAGGTGTAGTAGACCTCACAGTGAAATGCTGAATACAACAGGTGTAGTAGACATTACAGTGAAATGCTGAATACAACAGGTCTAGTAGACATTACAGTGAAATGCTGAATACAACAGGTGTAGTAGACCTTACAGTGAAATGCTGAATACAACAGGTGTAGTAGACCTCACAGTGAAATGCTGAATACAACAGGTGTAGTAGACATTACAGTGAAATGCTGAATACAACAGGTGTAGTAGACCTTACAGTGAAATGCTGAATACAACAGGTGTAGTAGACCTCACAGTGAAATGCTGAATACAACAGGTGTAGTAGACCTCACAGTGAAATGCTGAATACAACAGGTGTAATAGACCTCACAGTGAAATGCTGAATACAACAGGTGTAGTAGACCTCACAGTGAAATGCTGAATACAACAGGTGTAGTAGACCTCACAGTGAAATACTGAATACATCAGGTGTAGTAGACCTCACAGTGAAATGCTGAATACAACAGGTGTAGTAGACCTCACAGTGAAATGCTGAATACAACAGGTGTAGTAGACCTCACAGTGAAATGCTGAATACAACAGGTTTAGTAGACCTCACAGTGAAATGCTGAATACAACAGGTGTAGTAGACCTCACAGTGAAATGCTGAATACAACAGGTGTAGTAGACCTCACAGTGAAATGCTGAATACAACAGGTGTAGTAGACCTCACAGTGATATGCTGAATACAACAGGTGTAGTAGACCTCACAGTGAAATGCTGAATGCAACAGGTGTAGTAGACCTCACAGTGAAATGCTGAATACAACAGGTGTAGTAGACCTTACAGTGAAATGCTGAATACAACAGGTGTAGTAGACCTCACAGTGAAATGCTGAATACAACAGGTGTAGTAGACCTCACAGTGAAATGCTGAATACAACAGGTGTAGTAGACCTTACAGTGAAATGCTGAATACAACAGGTGTAGTAGACCTCACAGTGAAATGCTGAATACAACAGGTGTAGTAGACCTCACAGTGATATGCTGAATACAACAGGTGTAGTAGACCTCACAGTGAAATGCTGAATACAACAGGTGTAGTAGACCTCACAGTGAAATGCTGAATACAACAGGTGTAGTAGACCTTACAGTGATATGCTGAATACAACAGGTGTAGTAGACCTTACAGTGAAATGCTGAATACAACAGGTGTAGTAGACCTTACAGTGAAATGCTAAATACAACAGGTGTAGTAGACCTCACAGTGAAATGCTGAATACAACAGGTGTAGTAGACCTTACAGTGAAATGCTGAATACAACAGGTGTAGTAGAACTCACAGTGAAATGCTGAATACAACAGGTGTAGTAGACCTCACAGTGAAATGCTGAATACAACAGGTGTAGTAGACCTTACAGTGAAATGCTAAATACAACAGGTGTAGTAGACCTCACAGTGAAATGCTGAATACAACAGGTGTAGTAGACCTTACAGTGAAATGCTGAATACAACAGGTGTAGTAGACCTCACAGTGAAATGGTGAATACAACAGGTATAGTAGACCTCACAGTGAAATGCTGAATACAACAGGTGTAGTAGACCTCACAGTGAAATGCTGAATACAACAGGTGTAGTAGACCTCACAGTGAAATGCTGAATACAACAGGTGTAGTAGACCTCACAGTGAAATGCTGAATACAACAGGTGTAGTAGACCTTACAGTGAAATGCTGAATACAACAGGTGTAGTAGACCTCACAGTGAAATGCTGAATACAACAGGTGTAGTAGACCTCACAGTGAAATGCTGAATGCAACAGGTGTAGTAGACCTCACAGTGAAATGCTGAATACAACAGGTGTAGTAGACCTCACAGTGAATACAACAGGTGTAGTAGACCTCACAGTGAATACAACAGGTGTAGTAGACCTCACAGTGAATACAACAGGTGTAGTAGACCTCACAGTGAATACAACAGGTGTAGTAGACCTTACAGTGAATACAACAGGTGTAGTAGACCTCACAGTGAATACAACAGGTGTAGTAGACCTTACAGTGAATACAACAGGTGTAGTAGACCTTACAGTGAATACAACAGGTGTAGTAGACCTCACAGTGAATACAACAGGTGTAGTAGACCTCACAGTGAATACAACAGGTGTAGTAGACCTCACAGTGAATACAACAGGTGTAGTAGACCTCACAGTGAATACAACAGGTGTAGTAGACCTCACAGTGAATACAACAGGTGTAGTAGACCTCACAGTGAATACAACAGGTGTAGTAGACCTCACAGTGAATACAACAGGTGTAGTAGACCTCACAGTGAATACAACAGGTGTAGTAGACCTCACAGTGAATACAACAGGTGTAGTAGACCTCACAGTGAATACAACAGGTGTAGTAGACCTCACAGTGAATACAACAGGTGTAGTAGACCTCACAGTGAATACAACAGGTGTAGTAGACCTCACAGTGAATACAACAGGTGTAGTAGACCTCACAGTGAATACAACAGGTGTAGTAGACCTCACAGTGAATACAACAGGTGTAGTAGACCTCACAGTGAATACAACAGGTGTAGTAGACCTCACAGTGAATACAACAGGTGTAGTAGACCTCACAGTGAATACAACAGGTGTAGTAGACCTCACAGTGAATACAACAGGTGTAGTAGACCTCACAGTGAATACAACAGGTGTAGTAGACCTCACAGTGAATACAACAGGTGTAGTAGACCTCACAGTGAATACAACAGGTGTAGTAGACCTCACAGTGAATACAACAGGTGTAGTAGACCTCACAGTGAATACAACAGGTGTAGTAGACCTCACAAGCCCTTAACCAACAATGCAGTGTTAAGAAAATACCTAAGAATAAGATATATATAATATATAGATATATAGATATAACAATAATAAATAATTAAAGAGCAGCAGTAAATAACAATAGCTATACGCAGGGTATTACGGTACAGAGTCAATGTGGAGGCTTTATACAGGGTGTTACGGTACAGAGTCAATGTGGAGGCTATATACAGGGTATTACGGTACAGAGTCAATGTGGAGGCTTTATACAGGGTGTTACGGTACAGAGTCAATGTGGAGGCTATATACAGGGTGTTACGGTACAGAATCAATGAGGAGGCAATATACAGGGGGTACTGGTACAGAGTCAATGTGGAGGCTATATACAGGGTATTACGGTACAGAGTCAATGTGGAGGCTATATACAGGGTATTACGGTACAGAGTCAATGTGGAGGCTATATACAGGATATTACGGTACAGAGTCAATGTGGAGGCTATATACAGGGGTACTGGTACAGAGTCAATGTGGAGGCTATATACAGGGTATTACGGTACAGAGTCAATGTGGAGGCTATATACAGGGTATTACGGTACAGAGTCAATGTGGAGGCTATATACAGGGTATTACGGTACAGAGTCAATGTGGAGGCTATATACAGGGTATTACGGTACAGAGTCAATGTGGAGGCTATATACAGGGGTACCGGTACAGAGTCAATGTGGAGGCTATATACAGGGGGTACCGGTACAGAGTCAATGTGGAGGCTATATACAGGGGGTACTGGTACAGAGTCAATGTGGAGGCTATATACAGGGGGCACACCGGTACAGAGTCAATGTGGAGACTATATACAGGGTGTACCGGTACAGAGTCAATGTGGAGGCTATATACAGGGGGCACTGGTACAGAGTCAATGTGGAGGCTATATACAGGCGGTACCGGTACAGAGTCAATGTGGAGGCTATATACAGGGGGTACCGGTACAGAGTCAATGTGGAGGTTATATACAGAGGGTACCGGTACAGAGTCAGTGTGCGGGGGCATCGGAGTTGAGGTAATTCGTAATTGAGGTAATATCTACATGGAGGTAGAGATTAAAGTGACTATGCATAGATAATAACAGAGAGTAGCAGCAGTGTTCTGGGTGTGGTATGGGGGCAATGCAAATAATCTGGGTAGCCATTTGATTAGATGTCCAGGAGTCTTATGGCTTGTGGGTAAAAGCTGTTTAGAAGCTTCTTGGACCTAGACTTGGTGCTCCAGTACCGCTTGTCGTGCGGTAGCAGAGAGAACAGTCTATTACTAGGGTGTCTGGAGTCTTTGACAATTTTTAGGGCCTTCCTCTGACACCGCCTGGTATAACAGTCCTGGATGGCAGGAAGCTTGGCCCCGGTGATGTACTGGGCCGTACGCACTGCCCTCTGTAGTGCCTTGCCGAGCAGTTGCCATACCAGGCAGTGATGCAACCCTTCAGGATGCTCTCGATGGTGCAGCTGTAAAACCTTTTGAGGATCTGAGGACCCATGCCAAATCTTTTCAGTCTCCTGAGGGGGAATAGGTTTTGTCGTGCCCTCTTCACAACTGTCTTGGTGTGCTTGGACCATGTTAGTTTGTTGGTGATGTGGACACCAAGGAGGTCTCCACCTGCTCCACTACAGCCCCGTCGATGAGAATGGGGGCGTGCTCGGTCCTCCTTTTCCTGTTGTCCACAATCATCTCCTTTGTCTTGGTCACGTTGAGGGAGAGGTTGTTGTCCTGGCACCACACGGCCAGGTCTCTGACCTCCTCCCTATAGGCTGTCTCATCGTTGTCGGTGATCAGGCCTACCACTGTTGTGTCATCAGAAAACTTAATGATGGTGTTGGGGTCGTGTCTGGCCACGCAGTCATGAGTGAACAGGGAGTACAGGAGGGGACAGAGCACGCACCTCTGGGGAGCTCCAATGTTGAGGATCAGAGTGGCAGATGTGTTGCTACCTACCCTCACCACCTGGGGGCGGCCCGTCATGAATTCCAGGATCCAGTTGCAGAGGGAGGTGTTTAGTCCCAGGATCCTTAGATTAGTGATGAGCTTTCACCACTAAGTAATATTTATAGAGCTGTTATCTTCCGAATAAACTCTTAAAGACCTAGTAATATTTTACATCAATAGCAGTCAATATTAATCGTCACCTTAATTCAGTCTCATCTGAAAGTTGTAAATTCTTGGTTTTCTTCACAAACCCTGGCTAACAAGTTGAATCCGCAATACAAAATTGGGTTTAATTATTTATTTACTAAATACCTAACTAATCACACAGAATTACACATACATATAATTAAATCATAACTTTATTACAAATGACGTCATAAAGGAAAACATCCCTAGCGGGCGGAACAGATATGACAGCTTGTTACACAAAAGAAAAGGGCTGGGTTTGAGTGAAAGAGCGGGAAGACTGAGGAACAAAGGGCGAAGCTGTGCTATCGTAAATACAGTATCTTATGCATTCTAAATTACCGCCCATTTGGAAAAGGTAAATGCTATAAATATTTACTCTGAGCTGCGCTTCGGTAGGTTGGTGGTAGATGGAAGGCCGTGTTGCCAAACCGTGTCCTTTGTCCTTTGAAGAATGTCTATGGTGGTCAATTGGATACGTTGTAGTAACGTCGTTGTGTGGTAGACGGGATACTCTGTCGGTTCCTTCCTAACCTGTGTTTGCTGCTGCTGTTGCTAACTCAACGGCTAGGAGGTATCACTTCTGTGGTGAATAAGAGTTCAAAGTTCATACCATTCGCAACCAAAGCTCACGCTGATGTTGGCTTCGTTCTGTAGTTATTATCTGAACCATTCTGACATCGGACCGTCATCCTACATCCTCGGAACAGGAGGTTATATTGTCGTCAAGGGATTATATAGGAAGGGAGAAAAGGGGTGTGTTTCATAGTTTACAACCTCTGTCTCTTCACGTGGGCGGGCCACTGAGTGAGCAGCCCCATCTCACATTTTAGAAGCTAAAATCACATTTCATCCCATCACAAATAATTTCATATTCAAACATTTAAATTGAACAACAATTCCATGTGAATCCGATAACTCTGATGTGTAGACTTTCCACTGTAGAGTTTATATCATCTTATCATTGATGAGAATGTCTCAGATGACAACCGAACTGACATCATATTCATGAAGTACCACTGCATATGTTCAATTGTTCGGATTACCAGAATATAGTTCATTTCCCCCACCTTCTGATGTTCCCAGAATCTGTAACATCAGTCGGGTAGAGAGAGGAAAAGGGGGGGAGAGGTATTTATGACTGTCATAAGGCCATGACACTGCCATACATGACCAATATACTAGGTGGTGTCGGAGGAAGCCCCAGAAATTGTCAAAGACTCCAGTCACCCAAGTCCTAGACTGTTCTCTCTGCTACTGCACGACAAGCGGGACCAGAGCGCCAAGTCAAGGTCCTAAAGGCTCCTTACCTGCTTCTACCCCCAAGCCATAAGACTGCTGAACAGCTAATCAAATGCCCCCCCCACACTGCTGCTACTCGCTGTTTAGTATCTATGCATAATCACTTTACCTCTACCTATATGTACAAATTACGTCGACTAACCTGTACCGCGCACATTAGTTTATTTAGATAATAAGTCTATTTCTTGAAGTCCTTGTGGGTTGAAGGGCTTGTAAGTAAGCATTTCACGGTAAGGTCCACACCTGTTGTATTCAGCATTTCACGGTAAGATCCACGCCTGTTGTATTCGGCGCATGTGACCATTTTTTGTATTTGATTATGGCTGGTCGTACTGAATGATTATGGCTGGTCGTACTGAATGATTATGGCTGGTCGTACTGAATGATTATGGCTGGTCGTACTGAATGATTATGGCTGGTCGTACTGAATGACTATGGCTGGTTGTACTGAATGATTATGGCTGGTTATTCAGTGTGTGTGTTTGAGGTTGGTTACATGACAGGATAGCCTGAACATGAGACAGCTGGTTTGTTAGGTGACAGGATGGCCTGAACATGTGACAGCTGGTTTGTTAGGTGACAGGATGGCCTGAACATGTGACAGCTGGTTTGTTAGGTGACAGCTGGTTTGTTAGTTGACAGGATGGCCTGAACATGTGACAGCTGGTTTGTTAGTTGACAGGATGGCCTGAACATGTCTGTCTGCCTTCATTTCAGATGTATGTCTGTCTGTCTGCCTGCATTCCAGATGTCTGTCTGCCTTCATTCCAGATATCTGTCTGCCTTCATTCCAGATGTCTGTCTGTCTGCCTTCATTTCAGATGTCTGTCTGTCTGCCTTCATTTCAGATGTCTGTCTGTCTGCCTTCATTTCAGATGTCCGTCTGCCTTCATTTCAGATGTCTGTCTGTCTGCCTTCATTCCAGATGTCTGTCTGCCTTCATTCCAGATTTCTGTCTGCCTTCATTCCAGATGTCTGTCTGTCTGCCTTCCTTCCAGATGTCTGTCTGTCTGCCTTCCTTCCAGATGTCTTTCTGCCTTCATTTCAGATGTCTGTCTGTCTGCCTTCATTCCAGATGTATGTCTGCCTTCATTCCAGATTTCTGTCTGCCTTCATTCCAGATGTCTATCTGTCTGCCTTCCTTCCAGATGTCTGTCTGTCTGCCTTCCTTCCAGATGTCTTTCTGCCTTCATTTCAGATGTCTGTCTGTCTGCCTTCATTCCAGATGTATGTCTGCCTTCATTCCAGATGTCTGGCTGTCTTCATTTCAGATTCGGTTACTAGTCCAACGCTCTAACCACTAGGCTACACTGCCGTGTGTATCAGGTGTGTGTGTATCAGGTGTGTGTGTGTATCAGGGGTGTCAGGTGTGTGTGTGTGTATCAGGTGTGTCAGGTGTGTGTGTGTGTCAGGTGTGTCAGGTGTGTCAGGTGTGTGTGTGTGTCAGGTGTGTCAGGTGTGTGTGTGTATCAGGTGTGTCAGGTGTGTGTGTGTATCAGGTGTGTGTGTGTGTGTCAGGTGTGTTTGTGTGTCAGGCGTGTGTGCGTGTCAGGTGTGTGTGTGTGTCAGGTATGTGTGTGTGTATCAGGTGTGTGTGTGTACCAGGTGTGTGTATCATGTGGGTGTGTGTACCAGGTGTGTGTACCAGGTGTGTGTATATTAGGTGTGTGTGTATCAGGTGTGTGTGTACCAGGTGTGTGTGTGTATTAGGTGTGTGTGTGTGTGTACCAGGTGTGTGTACCGGGTGTGTGTGTGTACCAGGTGTGTGTTCTTTGATCCAATCTGTTCCTTTTCTACTTATTGATATATTATTTGTATTGATTTCCTGTGTGTGTGTGTGTGTGTAGTATCGCAGTGTGGACCTCTGTGGTGTGTGAGTTGTGTGTAGTGCCGCTGGTTGGAGTGAGTCGACTAGTCATCATGAACAATAAGGAGAGAGAGAGCACAAAAGAGTCAGGTGAGTCTGTCTGTCGCACACGGATGATGTCACACCACCCTCAAACATCTGTCTGTGTATTTGTTCCATCTCTCCATCTCTCCATCCATCCATCTCTCTATCCGTCTCCATCTCTCCATCTCTCTCCATCCAAATCTCCATCCATCTATCCTTCTCTCCATCCATCCAACTCTCCATCTGTCTCTCCATCTCTCCATCCATCCAACTCTCCATCCATCCATCTAACTCTCCATCCATCCAACTCTCCATCCATCCAACTCTCCATCCATCCATCCATCCATCCATCCATCCATCCATCTATCCAACTCTCCATCCGTCTATCTCTCCATCCATCCAACTCTCCATCCATCCATCCAACTCTCCATCTGTCTATCTCTCCATCTCTCCATATTTTTCTGTCTCTCCATCCGTCTCTCCATCCATCCAACTCTCCATCCATCCATCCATCCATCCATCCATCCATCCATCCATCCATCCATCCATCTCTCTATTCATCCATCCATCTCTACATCATCAATCCATCTCTCCATTCATCCAACTCTCCATCCATTCATCCAACTCTCCATCCATCCATCCATCCATCCATCCATCCATCCAACTCTCCATCCATCCATCCATCCATCCATCCATCCATCCATCCGTCTCTCCATCTGTCTCTCCATCTGTCTCTCCATCTCTCCATCCATCATCCATCCATCCATCCATCCAACCATCCATCCATCCGTCTCTCCATCTGTCTCTCCATCTCTCAATCCATATCTCCATCCATCTATCCATCTGTCTCTCCATCTCTCCATCCATCCATCCATCCATCCATCCATCCATCCATCCATCCATCCATCCATCCATCCATATATCCAACTCTCCATCCGTCTATCTCTCCATCTCTCCATCCATCCATCCAACTCTCCATCCATCCATCCAACTCTCCATCCATCCATTCATCCATCTCTCCATCATCCATCAAACTCTCCATCCATCCATCCATATATCCAACTCTCCATCCGTCTATCTCTCCATCCATCCATCCAACCCTCCATCCATCCATCCATCTCTCCATCCGTCTCTCCATCTCTCCATATTTTTCTGTCTCTCCATCCATCTCTTCATCTCTCCGTTTCTCCGTTCATCTCTCCGTCTCTCCATCCATCTCTTCATCTCTCCGTCTCTCCAGCCATTTCTCCGTCTCTCCAGCCATTTCTCCGTCTCTCCAACCATTTCTCTGTCTCTCCAGCCATTTCTCCGTCACTCCATCATTCTCTCCATCCATCTCTCCGTCTCCATCTGTCTCTCCATCTCTCCATCCATCTCTCCGTCTCTCCATTTCTCCATCTCTCCATCTCTCCATCCATCTCTCCATCTCTCTGTCTCTCCATCTCTCTCTCTCCATCCATCTCTCCATTTCTCCATCTCTCTGTCTCCATCTCTCCATTTCTCCATCTATCTGTCTCTCCATCTCTGTCTCTCCATCTCTCTGTCTCTCCATCTGTCTCTCCATCCATCTCTCCATCCATCCATCTCTCTCTCCGTCTCATCTCTCCATCTCTCTCCATCCATATCTCCATCCGTCTATCCTTCTCTCCATCCATCCAACTCTCCATCTGTCTCTCCATCTCTCCATCCATCCAACTCTCCATCCATCTAACTCTCCATCCATCCAACTCTCCATCCATCCAACCCTCCATCCATCCAACCCTCCATCCATCCATCCATCCATCCATCCATCCATCCATCCATCCATCCATATATCCAACTCTCCATCCATCTATCTCTCCATCCAACTCTCCATCCGTCTATCTCTCCATCTCTCCATATTTTTCTCTCTCCATCTGTCTCTCCATCCATCCAACTCTCCATCCGTCTCTCTATTCATCCATCCATCTCTCCATCATCAATCCATCTCTCTATTCATCCATCCATCTCTCCATCATCAATCCATCTCTCCATCCATCCATCCATCTCTCCATCCATCCATCCATCCATCCATCCATCCATCCATCCAACTCTCCATCCATTCATCCAACTCTCCATCCATCCATCCTCCATCCATCTCTCCATCCATCCAACTCTCCATCCATCCATTCATTCATCCATCTCTCCATCATCCATCAAACTCTCCATCCATCCATCTCTCCATCCATCCAACTCTTCATCCATCCATCCATCCATTCATCCATCTCTCCATCATCCATCAAACTCTCCATCCATCCATCCATCCATCCATCCATCCATCCATCCATTCATCCATCTCTCCATCATCCATCTCTCTATCCATCCATCCATCCGTCTCTCTATCTCTCCATCCATCTCTCCATCCGCCCATCCATCTCTCTCTCCGTCTCTCCATCTCTCCATCTCTCTCCATCCATATCTCATCCATCTATCCTTCTCTCATCCATCCATCTCTCCATCTGTCTCTCCATCCATCCAACTCTCCATCCATCCAACTCTCCATCCATCCAACTCTCCATCCATCTCTCCATCCATCTCTCCATCTCTCCATCTCTCTCTCTCTCCATCTGTCTCTCCATCTCTCCATCCCTCATCTCTCTGTCTCTCCATCTCTCCATTTCTCCATCTCTCTCTCCATTTCTCTGTCTCTCCATCTCTCCATTTCTCTGTCTCTCCATCTCTCTGTCTCTCCATCTGTCTCTCCATCTCTCCATCCATCTCTCCATTTCTCCATCTCTCTCTCTCCATCCATCTCTCCATTTTCTCACCTATTCTCTCACCCTACCAACTCCTTCACCTAACAACCTTTGTGTGTGTCTCTGTGTGTCTCTGTGTTTCTTTGTGTGTGTGTGTGTGTGTGTATCTCTGTGTGTGTGTCTCTGTGTGTTTGTGTGTGTGTGTGTGTGTGTGTATCTGTGTGTGTGTGTGTCTCTGTGTGTTTGTGTGTGTGTGTGTCTCTCTGTGTGTATGTAGAGAACAGTCGAGGCCAGATGAAGGTGTTTCTGCCTAACAAGTTGTTGGAGCGTCTCCCTCAAACCACCTCCCTACCCAAGGAGAGACTACGATGGAACACCAACGAGGTAGAGTGAAGAACTAGTTATAGACTAGACTGGTTATAGACTAGTTATATTCTGGTTATGGACTAGTTATATTCTGGTTATGGACTAGTTATATTCTGGTTATAGACTAGTTATAGACTAGTTATATTCTGGTTATGGACTAGTTATATTCTGGTTATAGACTAGTTATATTCTGGTTATAGACTAGTTATAGTCTGGTTATGGACTAGTTATAGACCATACTGGTTATAGACTGTTATAGACTGGTTATAAACTTGTTATAGACTAGACTAGTTATAGGCCGATTATAGCCGAGTTATAGACATTTATAGAGTAGTTATATAATTCTGTACTAGACTGGTTATAGACTGGTTGTAGACTGGTTGTAGACCAGTTATGAACTTGACTGGTTGTAGACCAGTTATGAACTAGACAGGTTATAAACTGCCCTGTAGACTCATTATAGACTAGGTATGGACTAGTTATAGTCTGTAGACTACCTTTAGATTGATAACCAGTCTACAACCAATCTATCAAATAAAGCCCTTCTTACATCAGCTGATATCTCAAAGTGCTGTACAGAAACCCAGCATAAAACCCCAAAGAGCAAGAAATGCAGGTGTAGATGTAGAAGCACGGTGGTTATAGACTGGTTATAGACTAGACTGGTATAGACTAGTTATAGAGTACTTATTGACTGGTTATACCCTGGTTATAGACTGGTTATAGACTGGTTATAGCCTGGTTATATAATGTTATAGTCATCTTATAGACTAGACTGGTTATAGACTAGTTATAGAGTACTTATTGACTGGTTATAGACTAGTTATAGAGTACTTATTGACTGGTTATAGCCTGGTTATAGACTAGACTGGTTATAGACTAGACTGGTTATAGCCTGGTTATAGAATGTTATAGACGTCTTATAGACTAGACTGGTTATAGACTAGTTATAGGCAGATTATAGACTAGTTATGACTGGTTATATACTTGTTATAAACTAAACTGGTTATAAACTTGTTATAGACTTGTTATAGACTGTTATAGACTTAAATACGTATTATAGACTGGACTGGTTTTATAGACTGGAGTAATTTATAGACTAGTTATAGGCTGATTGTAGACTAGTTATGACTGGTTATATACTTGTTATAGACGTGTTATAGACTGTTATAGACTTGTTATAGACTGTTAGACTGTTATAGACTTGTTATAGACTGTTATAGGCTTACATACTTATTATAGACTGTTATAGACTTGTTATAGACTGTTATAGACTTGTTATAGACTGTTATAGACTTGTTATAGACTTGTTATAGACTGTTATAGACTTAAATACTTATTATAGACTGTTATAGACTTGTTATAGACTGTTATAGACTTGCTATAGACTTGCTATAGACTTGCTATAGACTTGTTATAGACTTGTTATAGACTGTTATAGACTTGTTATAGACTTGTTATATACTTAAATACTTGTTATAGACTTGTTATAGACTGTTATAGACTGTTATAGACTCTTACAGTTATAGACTGTTATAGACTTTTATAGACTGTTATAGACTGTTATAGACTTGTTATAGACTGTTATAGACTGTTATAGACTTGTTATATACTTAAATACTTGTTATAGACTGTTAGACTTGTTATAGACGTAAATACTTGTTATAGACTGTTATAGACTTGTTATAGACTGTTATAGACTGTTATAGACTGTTATAGACTGTTATAGACTGTTATGGACTTGTTATATACTGTTATAGACTTGTTATAGACTTGTTATAGACTGTTATAGACTGTTATATACTGTTATATACTGTTATAGACTGTTATGGACTTGTTATATACTGTTATAGACTTGTTATAGACTGTTATAGACTTGGTATAGACTGTTATAGACTTGTTATAGACTTATATACTTGTTATAGACTGTTATAGACTGTTATAGACTGTTATAGACTTTTACAGTTATAGACTGTTATAGACTTTTATAGACTGTTATAGACTTGTTATATACTTAAATACTTGTTATAGACTGTTATAGACTGTTATAGACTTGTTATAGACTTAAATACTTGTTATAGACTGTTAGACTTGTTATAGACGTAAATACTTGTTATAGACTGTTATAGACTGTTATAGACTGTTATGGACTTGTTATATACTGTTATAGACTTGTTATAGACTGTTATAGACTGTTATAGACTGTTATAGACTGTTATAGACTTGTTATAGACTGTTATAGACTTGTTATAGACTGTTATGGACTTGTTATAGACTTGTTATATACTGTTATAGACTGTTATAGACTGTTATGGACTTGTTATATACTGTTATAGACTTGTTATAGACTGTTATAGACTGTTATATACTTAAATACTTGTTATAGACTTTTATAGACTGTTATAGACTGTTATAGACTTGTTATAGACTTTTATAGACTGTTATAGACTTGTTATATACTTAAATACTTGTTATAGACTGTTATAGACTGTTATAGACTTGTTATAGACTTAAATACTTGTTATAGACTGTTAGACTTGTTATAGACGTAAATACTGTTATAGACTGTTATAGACTGTTATAGACTGTTATGGACTTGTTATATACTGTTATAGACTTGTTATAGACTGTTATAGACTGTTATAGACTGTTATATACTGTTATATACTGTTATAGACTGTTATGGACTTGTTATATACTGTTATAGACTTGTTATAGACTGTTATAGACTTGTTATAGACTGTTATAGACTTGTTATAGACTGTTATAGACCGTTATAGACTTGTTAAAGACTGTTATAGACTTGTTATAGACTGTTATATACTGTTATAGACTTGTTATAGACTTAAATACCTGTTATAGACTGTTATAGACTTGTTATAGACTGTTATAGACTTATATACTTGTTATAGACTGTTATAGACTGTTATAGACTTGTTATAGACTGTTATAGACTGTTATAGACTTGTTATAGACTGTTATAGACTGTTATAGACTTGTTATAGACTTGTTATCGACTGTTATCGACTGTTATAGACTGTTATAGACTTACAGACTTGTTATAGACTGTTATAGACTTGTTATAGACTTGTTATAGACTGTTATAGACTGTTATAGACTGTTATAGACTGTTATAGACTTGTTATAGACTGTTATAGACTTGTTATAGACTGTTATAGACTGTTATAGACTTGTTATAGACTGTTATAGACTGTTATAGACTTGTTATAGACTGTTATAGACTGTTATAGACTTGTTATAGACTGTTATAGACTGTTATAGACTGTTATAGACTTGTTATAGACTGTTATAGACTTGTTATAGACTGTTATAGACTGCTACAGACTTGTTATAGACAGTTATAGACTTGTTATAGACTTGTTATAGACGTTATTGACTTGTTATAGACTTGTTATATACTGTTATAGACTTGTTATAGACTGTTATAGACTGTTATAGACTGTTATAGACTGTTATAGACTTGTTATAGACTGTTATAGACTGTTATGGACTTGTTATATACTGTTATAGACTTGTTATAGACTGTTATAGACTGTTATATACTTAAATACTTATTATAGACTGGACTGGTTTTATAGACTGGACTGATTTATAGACTAGTTATAGGCTGATTATATACTAGTTATATACTAGTTTTAGGCTGTTACAAATTATTCTTCAAGTAAAAGTTAAAGGCGTATTTCCACACGTGTTATAGAAAGACTGGTTACAGACTAGTGACTAGTAGTAAGGTAGTGATACAGTGGTTATGAATTAGTTATAACAGATGTTGTTTCCTAGGAGATTGCATCCTACTTGATCACATTTGACAGACATGAAGAGTGGCTATCCTGCTCGCTCAAGACCAGGTAACTCACCAACACACACACCGAGTAACACACACACACACCAACACACACACACCGAGAAACACACACACAGAGAAACACACACACACACACACACACACACCAACACACACACTGAGAAACACACACCGAGAAACACACACACACACACACACACACACACACACCAACACACACACTGAGAAACACACACTGAGAAACACACACCGAGAAACACCAACACACACACCGAGAAACTCACACCCACATCTCACCCACATCTCACCCACATCTCACCCACATCTCACCCACATCTCACCCACATCTCACCCACATCTCACACACATCTCACCCACATCTCACCCACATCTCACCCACATCTCACCCACATCTCACCCACCATCTCACCCACCATCTCACCCACATCTCACCCACCATCTCACCCACATCTCACCCACATCTCACCCACCATCTCACCCACCATCTCACCCACATCTCACCCACATCTCACCCACATCTCACCCACCATCTCACCCACATCTCACCCACATCTCACCCACCATCTCACCCACCATCTCACCCACATCTCACCCACCATCTCACCCACCATCTCACCCACATCTCACCCACATCTCACCCACCATCTCACCCACCATCTCACCCACCATCTCACCCACATCTCACCCACATCTCACCCACCATCTCACCCACCATCTCACCCACCATCTCACCCACCATCTCACCCACATCTCACCCACCATCTCACCCACCATCTCACCCACCATCTCACCCACCATCTCACCCACCATCTCGCATCTCATCCACCGTCTCACCCACATCTCACCCACCATCTCACATCTCACCCATCTCACCCACCATCTCACATCTCACCCACATCTCACCCACCATCTCACCCACCATCTCACCCACATCTCACCCACATCTCACCCACCATCTCACCCACCATCTCACCCACCATCTCACCCACATCTCACCCACATCTCACCCACATCTCACCCACCATCTCACCCACATCTCACCCACATCTCACCCACCATCTCACCCACCATCTCACCCACATCTCACCCACCATCTCACCCACCATCTCACCCACATCTCACCCACATCTCACCCACCATCTCACCCACCATCTCACCCACCATCTCACCCACATCTCACCCACCATCTCACCCACCATCTCACCCACCATCTCACCCACCATCTCACCCACCATCTCACCCACATCTCACCCACCATCTCACCCACCATCTCACCCACCATCTCACCCACCATCTCACCCACCATCTCACCCACATCTCACCCACCATCTCACCCACCATCTCACCCACCATCTCACCCACCATCTCACCCACCATCTCACCCACATCTCACCCACCATCTCACCCACCATCTCACCCACCATCTCACCCACCATCTCGCATCTCATCCACCGTCTCACCCACATCTCACCCACCATCTCACATCTCACCCACCATCTCACCCACCATCTCACATCTCACCCACATCTCACCCACCATCTCACCCACCATCTCACCCACCATCTCACCCACATCTCACCCACATCTCACCCACCATCTCACCCACCATCTCGCATCTCATCCACCGTCTCACCCACATCTCACCCACCATCTCACATCTCACCCACCATCTCACATCTCACCCACCATCTCACCCACCATCTCACATCTCACCCACCATCTCACCCACATCTCACATCTCACCCACATCTCACCCACATCTCACATCTCACCCACATCTCACATCTCACCCACATCTCACATCTCACCCACATCTCACCCACATCTCACATCTCACCCACATCTCACCCACCATCTCGCATCTCACCCACCATCTCACCCACCATCTCACATCTCACCCACATCGCATGTCTCACCCACCATCTCACCCACATCTCACAACTCACCCACATTTCACCCACATCTCACCCACATCTCATATCTCACCCACTATCTCACCCACATCTCACCCACATCTCACAACTCACCCACATTTCACCCACAACTCACCCGCATCTCACCCACATCTCACCCACCATCTCACCCACATCTCACAACTCACCCACATCTCACCCACATCTCACCCACATCTCACAACTCCCCACATCTCACATCTCACCCCCCATCTACCCACATCTCACCCACCATCTACCCACATCTCACCCACCATCTCACCCACATCTCACAACTCACCCACATCTCACCCACATCTCACCCACATCTCACATCTCACCCACCATCTCACCCACATCTCACCCACATCTCACAACTCCCCACATCTCACATCTCACCCACCATCTACCCACATCTCACCCACCATCTACCCACAACTCACCCACCATCTACCCACACCTCACCCACATCTCACAACTCACCTACATCTCACCCACATCTCACCCACAACTCACATCTCACCCACCATCTCACCCACATCTCACCCACAACTCACATCTCACCCACCATCTCACCCACCATCTCGCATCTCACCCACCATCTCACCCACCATCTCACATCTCACCCACCATCTCACCCACATCTCACATCTCACCCACATCTCACCCACATCTCACATCTCACCCACATCTCACATCTCACCCACATCTCACATCTCACCCACATCTCACCCACATCTCACATCTCACCCACATCTCACCCACCATCTCGCATCTCACCCACCATCTCACCCACCATCTCACATCTCACCCACATCGCATGTCTCACCCACCATCTCACCCACATCTCACAACTCACCCACATTTCACCCACATCTCACCCACATCTCATATCTCACCCACTATCTCACCCACATCTCACCCACATCTCACAACTCACCCACATTTCACCCACAACTCACCCGCATCTCACCCACATCTCACCCACCATCTCACCCACATCTCACAACTCACCCACATCTCACCCACATCTCACCCACATCTCACAACTCCCCACATCTCACATCTCACCCCCATCTACCCACATCTCACCCACCATCTACCCACATCTCACCCACCATCTCACCCACATCTCACAACTCACCCACATCTCACCCACATCTCACCCACATCTCACATCTCACCCACCATCTCACCCACATCTCACCCACATCTCACAACTCCCCACATCTCACATCTCACCCACCATCTACCCACATCTCACCCACCATCTACCCACAACTCACCCACCATCTACCCACACCTCACCCACATCTCACAACTCACCTACATCTCACCCACATCTCACCCACAACTCACATCTCACCCACCATCTCACCCACATCTCACCCACAACTCACATCTCACCCACCATCTCACCCACCATCTCGCATCTCACCCACCATCTCACCCACCATCTCACATCTCACCCACATCGCATGTCTCACCCACCATCTCACCCACATCTCACAACTCACCCACATTTCACCCACATCTCACCCACATCTCATATCTCACCCACTATCTCCCCACATCTCACCCACATCTCACAACTCACCCACATTTCACCCACAACTCACCCGCATCTCACCCACATCTCACATCTCACCCACCATCTCACCCACAACTCACCCACATCTCACCCACATCTCACCCACATCTCACATCTCACCCACCATCTCACCCACATCTCACCCACATCTCACAACTCCCCACATCTCACATCTCACCCACCATCTACCCACATCTCACCCACGATCTACCCACATCTCACCCACCATCTCACCCACATCTCACAACTCACCCACATTTCACCCACATCTCACCCACATCTCACATCTCACCCACCATCTCACCCACATCTCACCCACATCTCACAACTCCCCCACATCTCACATCTCACCCACCATCTACCCACATCTCACCCACCATCTACCCACAACTCACCCACCATCTACCCACACCTCACCCACATCTCACAACTCACCCACATCTCACCCACATCTCACCCACAACTCACATCTCACCCACCATCTCACCCACATCTCACCCACAACTCACATCTCACCCACCATCTCACCCACATCTCACAACTCACCCACATCTCACATCTCACCCACCATCTACCCACATCTCACCCACATCTCACCCACATCTCACCCACCATCTACCCACAACTCACCCACCATCTACCCACATCTCACCCACATCTCACAACTCACCCACATTTCACCCACATCTCACCCACCATGTAAATACTTGAAAGTACTACTTAAGTACTTCACACAACTGTATATACACTGCTCAAAGAAATAAAGGGAACACTTAAACAACACAATGTAACTCCAAGTCAATCACACTTCTGTGAAATCAAACTGTCCACTTAGGAAGCAACACTGATTGACAATACATTTCACATGCTGTTGTGCAAATGGAATAGACAACAGGTGGAAATTATAGGCAATTAGCAAGACACCCCCAATAAAGGAGTGGTTCTGTAGGTGGTGACCACAGACCACTTCTCAGTTCCTATGCTTCCTGGCTGATGTTTTAGTCACTTTTGAATTCTGGCGGTGCTTTCACTCAAGTGGTAGCATGAGATGGAGTCTACAACCCACACAAGTGGCTCAGGTAGTGCAGCTCATCCAGGATGGCACATCAATGCGATCTGTGGCAAGAAGGTTTGCTGTGTCTGTCAGCATCGTGTCCAGAGCATGGAGGCGCTACCAGGAGACAGGCCAGTACATCAGGAGACGTGGAGGAGGCCGTAGGAGGGCAACAACCCAGCAGCAGGACCGCTATCTCCACCTTTGTACAAGGAGGAGCAGGAGGAGCACT
>NC_056443.1:39174598-39214598 GCF_018296145.1 Oncorhynchus tshawytscha | reverse complement strand
AACACACCTGGGAAAACACCACTCTAGACAGCACACCTGGGAAAACGCCATTCTAGACAGCACACCTGGGAAAACACCACTCTAGACAACACAGCTTGGAAAACTCCACTCTAGACAGCACACCTGGGACAACACACCTGGGAAAACACCACTCTAGACAGCACACCTGGGAAAACACACCTTGGAAAACTCCACTCTAGACAGCACACCTGGGAAAACACACCTGGGAAAACACCACTCTAGACAGCACACCTGGGAAAACGCCATTCTAGACAGCACACCTGGGAAAACACCACTCAAGACAGCACACCTGGGAAAACACACCTGGGAAAACACCATTCTAGACAACACACCTGGGAAAACACCATTCTAGACAACACACCTTGGAAAACTCCACTCTAGACAGCACACCTGGGAAAACACACCTTGGAAAACTCCACTCTAGACAGCACACCTGGGAAAACACCACTCTAGACAGCACACCTGGGAAAACACACCTTGGAAAACTCCACTCTAGACAGCACACCTGGGAAAACACCACTCTAGACAGCACACCTGGGAAAACACCACTCTAGACAACACACCTGGGAAAACACCACTCTAGACAGCACACCTGGGAAAACACACCTGGGAAAACACCACTCTAGACAGCACACCTGGGAAAACACACCTTGGAAAACTCCACTCTAGACAGCACACCTGGGAAAACACCACTCTAGACAGCACACCTGGGAAAACACCACTCTAGACAACACACCTGGGAAAAAAACATTCTAGACAACACACCTGGGAAAAAAACATTCTAGACAACACACCTTGGAAAACTCCACTCTAGACAGCACACCTGGGAAAACACACCTTGGAAATCACCACTCTAGACAGCAAACTTGGGAAAACACACCTGGGAAAACACCATTCTAGACAACACACCTGGGAAAACACCATTCTAGACAACACACCTTGGAAAACTCCACTCTAGACAGCACACCTGGGAAAACACACCTTGGAAATCACCACTCTAGACAGCAAACTTGGGAAAACACACCTGGGAAAACACCATTCTAGACAACACACCTGGGAAAACACCATTCTAGACAACACACCTTGGAAAACTCCACTCTAGACAGCAGACCTGGGAAAACACACCTGGGAAAACACCACTCTAGACAGCACACCTGGGAAAACACCACTCTAGACAGCACACCTGGGAAAACACCACTCTAGACAGCACACCTGGGAAAACACACCTGGGAAAAAACCATTCTAGACAACACACCTGGGAAAACACCACTCTAGACAGCACACCTGGGAAAACACACCTTGGAAAACTCCACTCTAGACAGCACACCTGGGAAAACACACCTGGGAAAACACCATTCTAGACAGCACACTTGGGAAAACACCACTCTAGACAGCACACCTGGGAAAACACACTTGGGAAAACACCACTCTAGACAGCACACCTGGGAAAACACACCTGGGAAAACACCACTCTAGACAGCACACCTGGGAAAACACCACTCTAGACAACACACCTGGGAAAACACACCTTGGAAAACTCCACTCTAGACAGCACACCTGGGAAAACACACCTTGGAAAACTCCACTCTAGACAGCACACCTGGGATAACACCACTCTAGACAGCACACCTGGGAAAACACACCTGGGAAAACACCACTCTAGACAACACACCTGGGAAAACACACCTGGAAAAACGCCACTCTAGACAGCACACTTGGGAAAACACCACTCTAGACAGCACACCTGGGAAAACACACCTTGGAAAACTCCACTCTAGACAGCACACCTGGGATAACACCACTCTAGAAAACACACCTGGGAAAACACCACTCTAGACAGCACACCTGGGAAAACACACCTGGGAAAACACCACTCTAGACAGCACACCTGGGAAAACACACCTGGGAAAACACCACTCTAGACAGCACACCTGGGAAAACACACCTGGGAAAACACCACTCTAGACAGCACAGCTGGGAAAACACCACTCTAGACAGCACACCTGGGAAAACTCCACTCTAGACAACACACCTAGGAAAACACCACTCTAGACAGCACAACTGGGAAAACACCACTCTAGACAGCACACCTGGAAAAACACATCTTGGAAAAAAACACTCTAGACAGCACACCTGGGAAAACACCACTCTAGACAGCACAACTGGGAAAACTCCACTCTAGACAACACACCTTGGAAAACACCACTCTAGACAGCACAACTGGGAAAACACCACTCTAGACAGCACACCTGGAAAAACACATCTTGGAAAAAACCACTCTAGACAGCACACCTGGGAAAACACCACTCTAGACAGCACACCTGGAAAAACACATCTTGGAAAGCACCACTCTAGACAGCACACCTGGGAAAACACCACTCTAGACAGCACACCTGGGAAAACACATATTGGAAAACTCCACTCTAGACAACACACCTGGGAAAACTCCACTCTAGACAGCACACCTGATCATATTGATAATATGACTAGTATTTGTTGATAATATGACTAGGATTGTAAACCTCTAGGATAGATTGATAATATGACTAGTATTGGTTGATAATATGACTAGTATTGGTTGATAATATGACTAGTATTGGTTGATAATATGACTAGGATTATAAACCACCAGGATGGGTTGATAATATGACTAGTATGGGTTGATAATATGACTAGTATTGGTTGATAATATGACTAGTATTGGTTGATAATATAACTAGTATTGGTTGATAATATGACTAGGATTATAAACCTCTATGATGGATTGATAATATGACTAGTATGGGTTGATAATATGACTACTATTGGTTGATAATATGACTAGTATTGGTTGATAATATGACTAGTATGGGTTGATAATATGAGTAGTATTGGTTGATAATATGACTAGTATTGGTTGATAATATGACTAGGATTATAAACCTCTATGATGGATTGATAATATGACTAGTATGGGTTGATAATATGACTAGTATTGGATGATAATATGACTAGTATGGGTTGATAATATGACTAGTATTGGTTGATAATATGACTAGGATTATAAACCACTAGTATTTGTTGATAATATGACTAGTATGGGTTGATAATATGACTAGGATTATAAACCTCTAGGATGGATTGATAATCTGACTAGGATTATAAACCACTAGGATGGGTTGATAATATGACTAGAATGCGTTCTTAATATCCCTGACCCCCACACTTACAATTATCTGTAAGGTCCCTCAGTCAAGCAGTGAATTTCAAACACAGATTCAACCACAAAGACCAGCAAGGTTTTTCAATGCCTCACAAAGAAGGGTCCTAACCCTAACCTATTATTAGATGGGTATAAATAATACAAGCAGACATTGAATATCCCTTTAAGCATGGTGAAGTTATCAATTACACTTTGGATGGTGTACTAATACACCCAGCCACTACAAAGATACCGCATTCACTAAACTCAGTTGCTGGAGAGGAAGGAAACCGATCAGGTATTTCACCACGAGGTCAATGGTGACTTTTTAAAACAGTTACAGAGTTGATTGGCTGTGATATGAGAAAACTGAGGATGGATCAACAACACTGTTATTTCACAATACAAACCTAAATGACAGAGTGAAAAGAAGGAAGCCTGGAGAGAATAAAACTATTCCAAAACATGTCAGCAATAAGGCACTAAAATAAAATTGCTAAAAATGTGGCAAAGAAATTAACTTTATGGACCCAAGAAGACTCCATCTCTGACTCAAGAAGACTCCATCTCTGCCCCAAGAAGACTCCATCTCTGACTCAAGAAGACTCCATCTCTGTCCCAAGAAGACTCCATCTCTGCCCCAAGAAGACTCCATCACTGTCCCAAGAAGACTCCATCACTGTCCCAAGAAGACTCCATCTCTGCCCCAAGAAGACTCCATCTCTGCCCCAAGAAGACTCCATCTCTGCCCCAAGAAGACTCCATCTCTGCCCCAAGAATACTCCATCTCTGTCCCAAGAAGACTCCATCTCTGACACAAGAAGACTCTATCTCTGACTCAAGAAGACTCCATCTCTGACTCAAGAAGACTCCATCTCTGACTCAAGAAGACTCCATCTCTGACTCAAGAAGACTCCATCTCTGCCCCAAGAAGACTCCATCTCTGACTCAAGAAGACTCCATCTCTGACTCAAGAAGACTCCATCTCTAACTCAAGAAGACTCCATCTCTGACTCAAGAAGACTCCATCTCTGCCCCAAGAAGACTCCATCTCTGACTCAAGAAGACTCCATCTCTGCCCCAAGAAGACTCCATCTCTGCCCCAAGAAGACTCCATCTCTGCCCCAAGAAGACTCCATCTCTGTCCCAAGAAGACTCCATCTCTGCCCCAAGAAGACTCCATCTCTGTCCCAAGAAGACTCCATCTCTGTCCCAAGAAGACTCCATCTCTGCCCCAAGAAGACTCCATCTCTGCCCCAAGAAGACTCCATCTCTGACTCAAGAAGACTCCATCTCTGCCCCAAGAAGACTCCATCTCTGCCCCAAGAAGACTCCATCTCTGCCAAAAGTGATTCTTACATGTATTGACTGAGCGATGTGAATACTATGTAAATTAGATATTTCTGTATTTCATTTTCAATGCATTTGCAAACATTCAGCTTCAATGCCACACAACTCTCCTTCCGTGGCCTCCAATTGCTCTTAAATACAAGTAAAACTAAATGCATGCTCTTCAACCGATCGCTACCTGCACCTGCCCGTCTGTCCAACATCACTACTCTGGACGGCTCTGACTTGAATACGTGGACAACTACAAATACTTAGGTGTCTGGTTAGACTGTAAACTCTCCTTCCAGACCCATATCAAACATCTCCAATCCAAAATTAAATCTAGAATTGGCTTCCTATTTCGCAACAAAGCATCCTTCACTCATGCTGCCAAACATACCCTTGTAAAACTGACCATCCTACCTATCCTCGACTTTGGCGATGTCATTTACAAAATAGCCTCCAATACCCTACTCAACAAATTGGATGCAGTCTATCACAGTGCAATCTGTTTTGTCACCAAAGCCCCATATACTACCCACCATTGCGACCTGTACGCTCTCGTTGGCTGGCCGTCGCTTCATACTCGTCGCCAAACCCACTGGCTCCATGTCATCTACAAGACCCTGCTAGGTAAAGTCCCCCTTATCTCAGCTCGCTGGTCACCATAGCATCTCCCACCTGTAGCACACGCTCCAGCAGGTATATCTCTCTCGTCACCCCCAAAACCAATTCTTTCTTTGGCCTCCTCTCCTTCCAGTTCTCTGCTGCCAATGACTGGAACGAACTACAAAAATCTCTGAAACTGGAAACACTTATCTCCCTCACTGGCTTTAAGCACCAACTGTCAGAGCAGCTCACAGATTACTGCACCTGTACATAGCCCACCTATAATTTGGCCCAAACAACTACCTCTTTCCCTACTGTATTTAATTTATTTATTTTGCTCCTTTGCACCCCATTATTTTTATTTCTACTTTGCACATTCTTCCATTGCAAAACTACCATTCCAGTGTTTTACTTGCTATATTGTATTTACTTTGCCACCATGGCCTTTTTTTGCCTTTACCTCCCTTCTCACCTCATTTGCTCACATTGTATATAGACTTGTTTATACTGTATTATTGACTGTATGTTTGTTTCACTCCATGTGTAACTCTGTGTTGTTGTGTGTGTCGAACTGCTTTGCTTTATCTTGGCCAGGTCGCAATTGTAAATGAGAACTTGTTCTCAACTTGCCTACCTGGTTAAATAAAGGTGAAATAAAAAATAAAATAAATAAATAAAATTTGTAAAAACCTGTTTTCACCTTGTCATTATAGGTGATTGTGTTTAGATGGGTTAGAATGGGCTGCAGGTTTATTTACCTGCTTAAAAATAGTTTTCATTTTCGGCTAACGGAAACCCTGGTGTGTGTGTATTAACCTCTTCTCTCTGTGTGTGTGTGTGTGTGTGTGTGTGTAGAACCCAGACATGGTGCTGGTTCACTACCTGAATGTTCCGTCGTTGGAGGATCATGGGAAGGCGTGCGGCCCGTTGCTATGTGCTGTTGCCGACCGCCGAGACTCGTTACGCTGGAGCCGAGACGAACTACTGGCCCAGCTCAAGCCTATGTGTTAGTACACACATACATACATATACTGCTCCTCATAATTGCAAACCTTCCCAGTTAGGAAGTCTTAGGTCCGATCTGATTGTGCCAAAAGATAACAAAACAAAAGACCTATTTGTCATCTTTTGGTTGAAAAGGTGAAAGGTCAGTGATGGGAGTACCTCCTCCCACTCAGAGGTCAGTCTTGGGACGGGTGTTCATTCCCACGGCACTTGAAGGCACCATAAGTCCTGGCAATGTGATGGCTGACTAATATCTATGGTGTCTCTCTGTCTCTGTGTTTCTCTGTCTGTCTCTTTCTCGCTCTCTGTGTTTCTCTGTCTGTCTGTCTGTCTGTCTGTCTGTCTGTCTGTCTGTCTGTCTGTCTGTCTGTCTGTCTGTCTGTCTGTCTGTCTGTCTGTCTGTCTGTCTGTCTGTCTGTCTGTCTGTCTCTCTCTCTCTCTCTCTCTCTCTCTCTCTCTGTTTCTCTAGTCCACAGCATTAAGTGGTCATGTGGAGAAGGTTATGGATCATCAGAGTTCTCTATAGAACAACTGGCTCAACAGATCCTGGAGTCTCAACAGACCAAACCTCAGCCTCGCACACACACCTGTCTCTGCAGCTCCACACTGGGTAAATCTGTGTAAATGTTACCACTGGAGGGCAGTATAGCCAAACACTACAGACTACTGTGACTAGAGACTACCGTAACTACGGACTACTGTGACTAGAGACTACTGTGACTGGAGACTACTGTGCCTAGAGACTACCGTAACTACGGACTACTGTGACTAGAGACTACTGTGACTAGAGACAACTGTGGCTGCAGACTACTGTGACTACAGACTACTGTGATGAGAGATTACCGTGGCTAGAGACTACTGTGACTAGAGACTACCGTAACTATGGACTACTGTGACTAGAGACTACTGTGACTAGAGACTACTGTGACTGCAGACTACTGTGACTAGAGACTACCGTAACTACGGACTACTGTGACTAGAGACAACCGTAACGACGGACTACTGTGACTAGAGAGTACTGTGACTAGAGATTACCGTAACTACGGACTACTGTGACTAGAGAATACTGTGACTAGAGAATACTGTGACTAGAGACTACTGTGACTAGAGACTACTGTGACTAGAGACTACTGTGACTAGAGATTACCGTAACTACGGACTACTGTGACTAGAGACTACCGTAACTGCGGACTACTGTGACTGCAGACTACTGTGACTGGAGACTACTGTGACTAGTGACTACTGTGACTAGACTACCGTAAGTACGGACTACTGTGACTAGAGACTACCGTAACTACGGACTACTGTGACTAGAGATTTCTGTGACTAGAGATTACTGTGACTAGAGACTACCGTAACTACAGACTACTGTGACTAGAGACTACAGTGACTAGAGACTACCGTAAGTACGGACTACTGTGACTAGAGATTACCGTGACTAGAGACTGCTGTGACTGCGGACCACTGTGACTAGTGACTTCTGTGACTGGTGACTACTGTGACTGCGGACCACTGTGACTTGCAGACTATTGTGACTAGAGACTACTGTGACTAGTGACTACTGTGACTAGAGACTACTGTGACTAGAGACGACTGTGACTGGTGACTACTGTGACTACTACAGACCATTGTGACTAGTGACTACTGTGACAGCAGACTACTGTGACTAGAGACTACTGTGACTGGTGACTACTGTGACTGGTGACTACTGTGACTAGAGACTACTGTGACTGGTGACTACTGTGACTAGAGACTACTGTGACTGGTGACTACTGCGACTGGTGACTACTGTGACTAGAGACTACTGTGACTAGAGACTACTGTGACTAGAGATTACTGTGACTAGAGACTACTGTGACTAGAGACTACTGTGACTAGAGACTACAGTGACTAGTGACTACTGTGACTGGTGACTACTGTGACTAGAGACTACTGTGACTAGTGACTACTGTGACTGCAGACTACTGTGGCTAGAGACTGCTGTGACTACGGTGACTGCAGACTACGGTGACTAGAGACTACTGTGACTGGAGACTATTGTGACTAGACTACTGTGACTACAGACTACTGTGACTGTACTACTGTAACTAGAGACTACTGTGACTAGAGACTACTGTGACTGGTGACTACGGTGACTTCAGACTGCTGTGACTAGAGACTACTGTGACTGGTGACTACTGTGACTGGTGACTACTGTGACTAGAGACTACTGTGACTAGAGACTACTGTGACTAGAGACTACTGTGACGGCAGACTACTGTGACTGGACTGCTGTAACTAGAGACTACTGTGACTAGAGACTACTGTGACGGCAGGCTACTGTGACGGCAGATTGCTGTGACAGCAGGCCACTGTGACTAGAGACCACTGTAACTAGAGACTACTGTGACTACGGACTACTGTGGCTACGGACTACTGTGACTAGAGACTACTGTGATGGCAGACTACTGTGGCGGCAGGCTACTGTGACGGCAGATTGCTGTGACAGCAGGCCACTGTGACTAGAGACTACTGTGACTACTGACTGCTGTGACTAGAGACTACTGTGACTACAGACTACTGTGACTGTGTACTACTGTAACTAGAGACTACTGTAACTTGTGACTACTGTAACTAGAGACTACTGTGACTGCAGACTACTGTAACTAGAGACTACTGTAACTAGAGACTACTGTAACTTGTGACTACTGTGACTAGAGACTACTGTGACTAGAGACTACTGTGACTGGACTGCTGTAACTAGAGACTATTGTGACTAGGGACTACTGTGACTGCGGACTACTGTGACTAGAGATGACCGTGACTAGAGACTACAGACTACTGTGACTGTGGACTACTGTGACTGCGGACTACTGTGACTGGACTGCTGTGACTAGAGACTACTGTAACTGGTGACTACTGTGGCTACTGTGACAAGAGACTAATGTGACTACAGACAACTGTGACTAGAGACTACTGTAACTAGTGACTACTGTAACTAGAGACTACTGTGGCTGCTGTGACTAGAGACTTCCGTGACAAGAGACTACTGTGACTACAGACAACTGTGTCTACAGACTACTGACTGTGGACTACTGTGACTGCTGACTACTTGACTACAGACTACTGTGACTACAGACTACTGCGACTAAAGACTACTGTGATTGGAGACTACTGTGACTAGTGACTGCTGTAACTAGAGACCACCATGACTAGTGACTACTGTGACTACAGACTCGTGACTACTGTGACTACAGACTACGGCCACTACAGACTACAGTGACTGCAGACCACTGTGACTGGTGACTGCTGTGACTAGTGACAACAGACTACTGTGACTAGTAACTACTGTGACTACAGACTACTGTGACTAGAAACTAATGTGACTTCAGACTACTGTGACTTCAGACTACTGTGACTACATACCACTGTGACTAGTGACTGCTGTGAATGGTGACTACAGACTACTGTGACTACAGACTAGTGTGGCTAGAGACTACTGTGACTACAGACTCATGACTACTGTGACTGCAGACTACGGCCACTACAGACTACAGTGACTGCAGACTACTATGACTACAGACCACTGTGACTAGTGACTGCTGTGACTAGTGACAACAGACTACTGTGACTAGTGACTACTGTGACTACAGACTACTGTGACTAGAAACTACTGTGACTAAGGACTACTGTGACTAGTGACTGCTGTGACTGGTGACTACAGACTACTGTGACTACAGACTACTGTGACTACAGACTACTGTGACTACAGACTAGTGTGGCTAGAGACTACTGTGACTACTGCAATGTATTCTGTATGTTCTGTTTCTTTCATTCTCCTCCCTCTCTTCCCTCCTCCCTTTTGTCCCTCTTGTCCCTCCCTCCTTCTCGCTCTCTTCCCTCTCCTCCCTCTCGTCCCTCTCCTCCCTCTCGTCCCTTCCCTCCCTCTCTTCCTTCTCGTCCCTCCCTCTCCTCCCTCTCGTCCCTTTCTTGCCTCTCCTCCCTCTCTTTCCTCTCCTCCCTCTCTTCCCTCTCCTCCCTCACGTCCCTCCCTCTCTTCCTTCTCGTCCCTCCCTCTCCTCCCTCTCGTCCCTTTCTTGCCTCTCCTCCCTCTCTTTCCTCTCCTCCCTCTCTTCCCTCTCCTCCCTCACGTCCCTCCCTCCTCCCTCTCGTCCCTCTCCTCCCTCTCCTCCTTCTCGTCCCTCTCCTCCCTCTCTTCCCTCCCTCGTCCCTCTCCTCCCTCTCTTCCCTCTCCTCCCTCTCGTCCCTCTCCTCCCTCTCGTCCCTCTCCTCCCTCTCGTCCCTCTCCTCCCTCTCTTCCCTCTCCTCCCTCTTTTCCCTCTCTTCCCTCTCGTCCCTCTCCTCCCTCTCCTCCTTCTCGTCCCTCTCCTCCCTCTCTTCCCTCCCTCGTCCCTCTCCTCCCTCTCTTCCCTCTCCTCCCTCTCGTCCCTCTCCTCCTTCTCGTCCCTCTCCTCCCTCTCCTCCCTCTCCTCCTTCTCCTCCCTCTCCTCCTTCTCGTCCCTCTCCTCCCTCTCTTCCCTCCCTCCTTCTCCTCCCTCTCCTCCTTCTCGTCCCTCTCCTCCCTCTCTTCCTTCCCTCGTCCCTCTCCTCCCTCTCTTCCCTCTCCTCCCTCTCGTCCCTCTCCTCCCTCTCGTCCCTCTCCTCCCTCTCGTCCCTCTCCTCCCTCTCTTCCCTCTCCTCCCTCTTTTCCCTCTCTTTTCCCTCTCGTCCCTCTCCTCCCTCTCCTCCTTCTCGTCCCTCTCCTCCCTCTCTTCCCTCCCTCGTCCCTCTCCTCCCTCTTTTCCCTCTCCTCCCTCTCGTCCCTCTCCTCCTTCTCGTCCCTCTCCTCCCTCTCGTCCCTCTCCTCCCTCTCTTCCCTCCCTCCTCCCTCTCCTCCCTCTCGTCTCTCTCCTCCCTCTCTTCCCTCTCTCTTCCCTCTCTTCCCTCACGTCCCTCCCTCCTCCCTCTCTTCCCTCTCGTCCCTCCCTCTCCTCCCTCTCCTCCCTCCCTCTCGTCTCTCCCTCACTCGCTATCTTACCTTCCTCCTTCCAGCGTCTCCTGGAGCTAACATTCCCCACCGCTGTAACAGCACCAAACATCGCATTATCTCCCCCAAACTGCCCGCTACCAGCCCTGCCCTGTCAGCCTCACCCCTGGCTGAGGGGGAGACAGGAGGGGGAGACATCCCTGCAGGCGGCGAGAAGAAACCTTCCCCACACACACACCCTCCCCCCTCACACACACACTCCCAGGTAAAACTTGGAGGGTCTACCAGCCTGGTAGGGAGACATGAGGGAGTCTCTTCCTCCCCCTCTCCCCCCTCCTCCTCCTCTTCCTCCTCCTCATCATCCCCCCCTCAGGCTCACCGCACAGCAACCATCGCCGTCAGCAACGGCACCACCAACAGTTTCTATGGTGACCAGCGGGGCCTGACGACGGTTGCCCTACCGCAGAATGCGGTGATCGTCATGACTACGGCGGGGGTCATCGGGACGCAGGGTGGAGGAGAGCGGGAGTCGAGTCTGTCTCTTACCCGTTCAGGTCAGCTGGTACTCTCCCCCGTCCCCCCTAAACCAGACACCCCCTCCCCCAACCCCACCTGCTCCACCCACCCCTCCCCCCCAACCCTGGGGTGGCTACTCTCAGCCTCACCCTCCTGTCCTCACCCGTTATAGGCGGACTACTCCTCACTCCATCCCCCTCTCCATCACTCCTGCACCCTCTACCTCCTGCCGCCCCCTCTCCCTCACCCTGCCAACCTCCTGTCTTCGATCCAGACTCCTTTCTGAACAGTCCTAAACAGGGTCAGACCTACGGAGGCACTCTCCCCCCCCTCACCCTCTCCTCCCCCCTCCTCCTCCTCCCCACATGCACCCTCCCTCACTCTCTCCCTCTCCCCCACGTCCCCTCCCCCTGCGCATCCCCTCCCTCCTCTCTCTCAACCCTCACTTCTGAGGCAGAGAGGAAGAATGAAGAGAGAGTGGTGCTCCAGACCTCTCCCCTTCTTCCTCCCTCCCTCCAAACCTTTCTCTATCCCTCTCTCCGTCCCACTCTGCCCCTGCTTCCTCCCTCCCTCCATCCCTTTCTCTATCCCTCTCTCCGTCCCACTCTATCCCTTCTTCCTCCCTCCCTCCATCCCTTTCTCTATCCCTCTCTCCGTCCCACTCTATCCCTTCTTCCTCCCTCCCTCCATCCCTTTCTCTATCCCTCTCTCCGTCCCACTCCACCCCTTCTTCCTCCCTCCCTCCATCCCTTTCTCTATCCCTCTCTCCGTCCCACTCCGCCCCCTCTCTCCTGCCTCTGTGTCTGGAATCAGCGCTGGCCCTGGGCCCTCTGGGGGAGACAGAGGGGGAGAGGGGGGAGGCAGATGGAGAGAGAGAAAGACAGAGGGAGGAGGGGAGAGAAGAGGGGCACCCGCCCACCAAACTGGCTCTCCTCCAGCGAAGCCAATCCCCCAAACTGTCGTCGTCAGGGCAACACCACAGAAAAGCATCATCATCGCTACTCCTGATTCGCCACGAAACGCAGCAGACCTCTCCCACTCAGCAGATGGCGCCCAATCTGCAGCCTCACAGGCAGGACGGAGAGCAGCCATTGGTCGTCCTAGAGCCCAAAGAGCTCCAGCAGCAACTCCCCCAACCCATGACCTCTATGCACTGTAACCCCAACCCCACCCTGACCCCGACCCCACTGACCCTGACCCAGAACCACCACTCTCAACTCCTCCTGCTGCAACACAGACGTCTTCAGAGTCAGGAGAGAGAGATGGAGAAAGAGGTGGAAAGAGAGAGGCAGAGGGAGGTGGAAAGGGAGAGGGGGAGGCAGCTCTTACTCCTGCACCAGAGACTCAGCCAGCCGACTCCCTTAGAGTCCCTGTTTGCTAACATCAACAACGTGGCTAATGCAAACATGGCTCTTTCGACTACTGTTAACATGGACAGTACCAATGCCACTATGGATAATGTTAACATGACCAATATGGCTAATGGGCGGGTTAGAGTAAAGGAGGAGAGGGGGCGGGGCTACGAGGCAGAGGACACACCCATGGACACGGGTCAAAGGTCGGAGGTCACGGATGTCTCGGAGGAGCTAGAGATATCGTTCGACAGCCAGTTCCCTGACCTCATCTCTGAGCTCATCACAGAGGCCGACGCCCCCAACACACACACACACACACACACCTCGGTCCTCGTCCCAAACCCGGCTCCCACCAGCCTGTTCCCTACGGGGGTACGTTACATGGTTCCTCCCCAGCCCTCCCCCTCCTCCTCCTTCCTCCCCTTCCCCCCTCTTCCCCCTAACAACGGGACTGAGCTACAACGCCTAGCAACCATCACAGACTTCTCCCCCGAGTGGTCCTACCCAGAGGTGAGACAGGGGAGAGGGGGGCCTGTCTGGGTTGATTTAATGGGAAGCCTTTTGAACATGACCTATTTATTGACCTTATATTGATTATAAATTTGACTGTATTTATGAGATCACATGTTATGTATGTTGCTGTATGTGTGCAAGATTTTCAAATAAACCTTCATCTAAACCTGAGCAGAGAAAGATATTCAAATGAACCTAAACCTGAGCAGAGAAGTATGTTCAAATTAATTTAAACCTGAGCAGAGAAAGATATTGAAATGAATCTAAGCTTGAGCTGAGAAAGATGTTCAAATTAACCTTAATCTAAACCTGAGCAGAGAAATAGTTTCAAATGAACCTTAACCTAAACCTGAGCAGAGAAATAGTTTCAAATGAACCTAAACCTTAACCTAAACCTGAGCAGAGAAATAGTTTCAAATGAACCTAAACCTTAACCTAAACCTGAGCAGAGAAATAGTTTCAAATGAACCTAAACCTTAACCTAAACCTGAGCAGAGAAATATATTCAAATGAACCTAAACCTGAGCAGAGAAATATGTTCAAATGAACCCAAACCTTAATCTAAACCTGAGCAGAGAAAGATATTAAAATTAACCTAAACCTGAGCAGAGAAATATGTTCAAATGAACCCAAACTTTAATCTAAACCTGAGCAGAGAAAGATGTTCAAAATTAACCTTCATCTAAACCTGAGCAGAGGAATATGTTCAAATTAACCTTCATCTAAACCTGAGCAGAGAAATATGTTCAAATTAACCTTCATCTAAACCTGAGCAGAGAAGCAGAAAGTGAGACTAATAGGTAGTTTATACGTCTGTCAGGGTGGTGTGAAGGTGTTGATAACAGGTCCCTGGTTGGAGGCTACTGGACGTTACAGCTGCGTGTTTGACCAGAGCACCGTCCCCGCTTCACTTATTCAGCCTGGAGTACTACGGAGCTATTGCCCTGGTAGGTACACGCACGCACGGTATCCTCTAGATGGCAGAATGGTTGTTACTGTATCCACTAGATGGCAGAATGGTTGTTACTGTGTCCACTAGATGGCAGAATGGTTGTTACTGTGTCCTCTAGATGGCATAATGGTTGTTACTGTGTCCACTAGATGGCAGAATGGTTGTTACTGTGTCCACTAGATGGCAGAATGGTTGTTACTGTGTCCACTAGATGGCAGAATGGTTGTTACTGTGTCCACTAGATGGCAGAATGGTTGTTACTGTGTCCACTAGATGGCAGAATGGTTGTTACTGTGTCCTCTAGATGGCATAATGGTTGTTATTGTGTCCTCTAGATGGCAGAATGGTTGTTACTGTATCCTCTAGATGGCATAATGGTTGTTACTGTGTCCTCTAGATGGCATAATGGTTGTTACTGTGTCCTCTAGATGGCATAATGGTTGTTACTGTGTCCTCTAGATGGCAGAAGGGTTGTTACTGTGTCCTCTAGATGGCAGAATGGTTGTTACTGTGTCCACTAGATGGCAGAATGGTTGTTACTGTGTCCTCTAGATGGCAGAATGGTTGTTACTGTGTCCTCTAGATGGCAGAATGGTTGTTACTGTGTCCACTAGATGGCAGAATGGTTGTTACTGTGTCCTCTAGATGGCAGAATGGTTGTTACTGTGTCCTCTAGATGGCAGAATGGTTGTTACTGTATCCACTAGATGGCAGAATGGTTGTTACTGTGTCCTCTAGATGGCAGAATGGTTGTTACTGTGTCCTCTAGATGGCAGAATGGTTGTTACTGTGTCCTCTAGATGGCAGAATGGTTGTTACTGTGTCCTCTAGATGGCAGAATGGTTGTTACTGTGTCCTCTAGATGGCAGAATGGTTGTTGCAGAATGGTTGTTACTGTATCCACTAGATGGCAGAATGGTTGTTGCAGAATGGTTGTTACTGTATCCACTAGATGGCATAATGGTTGTTACTATGTCCACTAGATGGCAGAATGGTTGTTACTGTATCCACTAGATGGCAGAATGGTTGTTGCAGAATGGTTGTTACTGTGTCCACTAGATGGCAGAATGGTTGTTACTGTGTCCTCTAGATGGCAGAATGGTTGTTACTGTATCCACTAGATGGCATAATGGTTGTTACTGTGTCCACTATATGGCAGAATGGTTGTTGCAGAATGGTTGTTACTGTGTCCACTATGTGGCAGAATGATTGTTACTCTATCCACTATGTGGCAGAATGATTGTTACTGTATCAACTAGATGGCAGAATGGTTGTTACTGTATCCACTAGATGGCATAATGGTTGTTACTATGTCCACTAGATGACAGAATGGTTGTTACTGTGTCCACTATGTGGCAGAATGGTTGTTACTGTGTCCTCTAGATGGCAGAATGGTTGTTACTGTATCCACTAGATGGCATAATGGTTGTTACTGTGTCCACTATGTGGCAGAATGGTTGTTACTGTGTCCACTAGATGGCAGAATGGTTGTTACTGTGTCCTCTAGATGGCAGAATGGTTGTTACTGAATGGTTGTTACTGTGTCCACTAGATGGCAGAATGGTTGTTGCAGAATGGTTGTTACTGTATCCACTAGATGGCAGAATGGTTGTTGCAGAATGGTTGTTACTGTGTCCACTAGATGGCAGAATGGTTGTTACTGTGTCCTCTAGATGTCAGAATGGTTGTTACTATGTCCACTAGATGGCAGAATGGTTGTTACTGTGTCCTCTAGATGGCAGAATGGTTGTTACTGTGTCCACTAGGTGGCAGAATGGTTGTTACTGTTTCCTCTAGATGGCAGAATGGTTGTTACTGTGTCCACTAGATGGCAGAATGGTTGTTGCAGAATGGTTGTTACTGTGTCCACTATGTGGCAGAATGATTGTTACTGTATCAACAAGATGGCAGAATGGTTGTTACTGTATCTACTAGATGGCAGAATGGTTGTTGCAGAATGGTTGTTACTGTATCCACTAGATGGCATAATGGTTGTTACTATGTCCACTAGATGGCAGAATGGTTGTTACTGTATCCACTAGATGGCAGAATGGTTGTTACTATGTCCACTAGATGGCAGAATGGTTGTTACTATGTCCACTAGATGGCAGAATGGTTGTTACTGTGTCCACTAGATGGCAGAATGGTTGTTGCAGAATGGTTGTTACTGTATCCACTAGATGGCATAATGGTTGTTACTGTGTCCACTAGATGGCAGAATGGTTGTTACTGTGTCCACTATGTGGCAGAATGATTGTTACTCTATCCACTATGTGGCAGAATGATTGTTACTGTATCAACTAGATGGCAGAATGGTTGTTACTGTATCACCTAGATGGCATAATGGTTGTTACTATGTCCACTAGATGACAGAATGGTTGTTACTGTGTCCACTATGTGGTAGAATGGTTGTTACTGTGTCCTCTAGATGGCAGAATGGTTGTTACTGTGTCCACTAGATGGCAGAATGGTTGTTACTGTGTCCACTAGATGGCAGAATGGTTGTTACTGTGTCCACTAGATGGCAGAATAGTTGTTACTGTGTCCACTAGATGACAGAAACAACCATTCTGCATCGACTAGATGGCAGAATGGTTGTTACTGTGTCCTCTAGATGGCAGAATGGTTGTTGCTGTATCCTCTAGCTGGCAGAATGGTTGTTACTGTGGCCACCAGATGGCAGAATGGTTGTTACTATATCCACTAGATGGCAGAATGGTTGTTACTGTATCCACTAGCTGGCAGAATGGTTGTTACTGTGTCCACTAGATGGCAGAATGGTTGTTACTGTGTCCACTAGATGGCAGAATGGTTGTTACTGTGTCCACTAGATGGCAGAATGGTTGTTACTGTGTCCACTATGTGGCAGAATGATTGTTACTGTATCAACTAGATGGCAGAATGGTTGTTACTGTATCCACTAGATGGCAGAATGGTTGTTGCAGAATGGTTGTTACTGTATCCACTAGATGGCAGAATGGTTGTTACTGTGTCCACTAGATGGCAGAATGGTTGTTACTGTGTCCACTATGTGGCAGAATGATTGTTACTGTGTCCTCTAGATGGCAGAATGGTTGTTACTGTGTCCACTAGATGGCAGAATGGTTGTTACTGTGTCCACTAGATGGCAGAATGGTTGTTACTGTGTCCACTAGATGGCAGAAAGGTTGTACTGTATCCACTAGATGGCAGAATGGTTGTTACTGTGTCCTCTAGATGGCAGAATGGTTGTTACTGTATCCACTAGATGGCATAATGGTTGTTACTGTATCCACTAGATGGCAGAATGGTTGTTACTATGTCCACTAGATGGCAGAATGGTTGTTACTGTGTCCACTATGTGGCAGAATGGTTGTTACTGTGTCCACTAGATGGCAGAATGGTTGTTGCAGAATGGTTGTTACTGTGTCCACTATGTGGCAGAATGATTGTTACTGTATCTACTATGTGGCAGAATGATTGTCACTGTATTAACTAGATGGCAGAATGGTTGTTACTCTATCAACTAGATGGCATAATGGTTGTTACTATGTCCACTAGATGGCAGAATGGTTGTTACTGTGTCCACTATGTGGCAGAATGGTTGTTACTGTGTCCACTAGATGGCAGAATGGTTGTTGCAGAATGGTTGTTACTGTGTCCACTAGATGGCAGAATGGTTGTTGCAGAATGGTTGTTACTGTGTCCACTAGATGGCAGAATGGTTGTTGCAGAATGGTTGTTACTGTGTCCTCTAGATGGCAGAATGGTTGTTACTGTGTCCTCTAGATGGCAGAATGGTTGTTACTGTGTCCTCTAGATGGCAGAATGGTTGTTACTGTGTCCTCTAGATGGCAGAATGGTTGTTACTGTGTCCTCTAGATGGCAGAATGGTTGTTACTGTGTCCTCTAGATGGCAGAATGGTTGTTACTGTGTCCTCTAGATGGCAGAATGGTTGTTACTGTGTCCTCTAGATGGCAGAATGGTTGTTACTGTGTCCTCTAGATGGCAGAATGGTTGATACTGTGTCCTCTAGTTGGCAGAATGGTTGTTACTGTGTCCTCTAGATGGCAGAATGGTTGTTACTGTGTCCTGTAGATGACAGAATGGTTGATACTGTGTCCACTAGTTGGCAGAATGGTTGATACTGTGTCCACTAGTTGGCAGAATGGTTGATACTGTGTGCACTAGTTGGCAGAATGGTTGATACTGTGTCCTCTAGTTGGCAGAATGGTTGATACTGTGTCCTCTAGTTGGCAGAATGGTTGATACTGTGTCCACTAGTTGGCAGAATGGTTGATACTGTGTCCACTAGTTGGCAGAATGGTTGATACTGTGTCCACTAGTTGGCAGAATGGTTGATACTGTGTCCACTAGTTGGCAGAATGGTTGATACTGTGTCCACTAGTTGGCAGAATGGTTGATACTGTGTCCACTAGTTGGCAGAATGGTTGATACTGTGTGCACTAGTTGGCAGAATTGTTGTTTCTGTTTCATGCTTTGTATATGCTTCAGTAGATTGTTTTACTGCATCAGCATGTCCAGCCCCGTCCTCACACACTGGTTCCTTGTCTCTTAGGGCAGTTGAGGCACCAGCTCAAGATTGAATGCTTCTTGTATATGAATAGGTTTTAAAGATTGATCACTCCTCTATATTGGACACATAGGCTCTGAGAACTGGCTAGAACCTGTTGTTGATGGTTCAACACGTCTTCTCTGTGTGTGTCTCTCTATCTGTGTAGATAATGGAGACAGAAGCTTCTTGACTTCATCCTGAGTGTGATCTCATTGGTTAAATGTACTCTTGTTAACTGTATAATGATCTCTGCCTGGTCCTTGGAAGGAGTTTTCATCCTCAACACCCTGAACTTCTGGACTTTACTGATGTTCACCATCCCCTTCTCCCTCATCTCTCCCTCTCTCCCCTCCCCCCTCATCTCTCCCCTCCTCTCCCTCATCTCTCCTCTCTCCCTCATCTCCCCTCCCCCTCCTCTCTCCCTTATCTCTCCCTCTCTCCCCTCCTCTCCCTCATCTCCCCTCTCCCCCTCCTCTCTCCCTCATCTCCCCTCTCCCCCCCTCTCTCCCTCATCTCCCCCTCTCCCCCTCTCTCCCTCATCTCCCCCTCTCCCCCTCTCTCCCTCATCTCCCCCTCTCCCCCTCTCTCCCTCATCTCCCTCCCCTCATCTCTCCCTCATCTCTCCCTCTCTCCCCTCCTCTCCCTCATCTCCCCTCCCCCTCATCTCTCCCTCTCTCCCCTCCTCTCCCTCATCTCTCCTCTCTCCCTCATCTCCCCTCCCCCTCCTCTCTCCCTTATCTCTCCCTCTCTCCCCTCCTCTCTCTCATCTCCCCTCTCCCTCATCTCTCCCTCTCCCCCTCTCTCCCTCATCTCCCCATCCCCCTCTCTCCCTCTCTCCCCCTCCTGTCTCTCTCATCTCTCTCCCTCATCTCTCCCTCTCCCCCTCCTCTCTCCCTCATCTCTCCCTCTCCCCCTCCTCTCTCCCTCATCTCTCCCTCTCCCCCTCCTCTCTCCATCATCTCCCCTCTCCCCTTCCTCTGGCCCTCATCTCCCCCTCTCCCCCATCCTCTCTCCCTCCCTCTCCCCCTTCCTCTGTCCCTCATCTCCCCTCTCCCCCTTCCTCTGTCCCTCATCTCCCCTATCCCCACTTCTCTCTCCCTCTCCTGCCCCTCCTCCCCCTCACTCTCTTTGTCTTCCTCCCTCCTCCCCTCCCTCTCTCTGTCTTCCTCCCCTATGTCTCTCTGTCTTCCTCCCTACTCCCCTCCCTCTCTCTGTCTTCCTCCCCTCCCTCTTTCTGTCTTCCTCCCTCCTCCCCTCCCTCTCTCTGTCTTCTTCCCATCCCTCTCTCTCTGTCTTCCTCCCTCCTCCCCTCCCTCTCTCTGTCTTCTTCCCCTCCCTCTCTCTCTGTCTTCCTCCCTCCTCTTCTCCCTCTCTCTGTCTTCCTCCCCTCCCTCTCTCTGTCTTCCTCCCCATCCCTCTCTCTGTCTTCCTCCCCTCCCTCCCTCTCTCCTCCCCCTCCTCCCCTACCGCTCTGTCTCTCCTTCCCCTTTAGCCCACGAGGCAGGATTGGTGTCTCTTCATATAGTGGAGGACAGTGGGTCTGTCTCTTCGTCTGTTCTGTTTGAATACAGAGCTAGAAACGCCTCGTCTCTACCCAGCTCACAGCTGGACTGGCTGTCCCTGGACGGTGAGTAGCTACCACACACACACACACACACACACACACACACACACACACACACACACACACACACACACACACACACACACACAACACAAACAAGCCTGGAAAAAAAAACTATGTTCAAGCAAGGACAGGCTTTGTTGTAATCTTGTTCTGTTGGGGACAAGGTTACCTTGTGAGATTACCTGAGTATACTAAACACTAAGAACACAGGCTCTTTCCATCCCTTATTGATGTCACTTGTTAAATCCACTTCAATCAGTGTAGATGAAGGGGAGGAGACGGGTTAAAGAAGGATTTTTATGTCTTGAGACATGGATTGTGTATGTGTGCCATTCAGAGGGTGAACGGGTAAGACAACATTGAAGTGCCTTTGAACAGGGTATGGTAGTAGGTGCCAGGCGCACCGGTTTATGTAAAGAACTACAATACTGCTGGGTTTTTCACATTCAACAGTTTCCTGTGTTTATCAAGAATGGTCCACCACCCAACAGGACATCCAGCCAACTTGACACAACTGTGGGAAGCATTGGAGTCAACATGGGCCAGCATCCCTGTGGAACGCTTTCAACACCTTGTAG
This sequence comes from Oncorhynchus tshawytscha, assembly GCF_018296145.1. Taxonomy (NCBI): domain Eukaryota; kingdom Metazoa; phylum Chordata; class Actinopteri; order Salmoniformes; family Salmonidae; genus Oncorhynchus; species Oncorhynchus tshawytscha. The sequence continues at coordinate 39,193,390 of NC_056443.1, read as the reverse complement.
AGTTCATGCCCCGACTAGTTGAGGCTGTTCTGAGGGCAAGAGGGGGAGGAACTCAATATTAGGAAGGTGTTCTTAATGTTTTTATACTGTATATATGTGGTACAAACTCACATGACATGGTGGTGTTCCCTTGGAGCAGGAGAGGGGAGAGGAGATACTAGAGGAGAGGAGGAGAGACTAGAGGAGAGACTAGAGAAAGAGGAGATGAGATACTAGAGGAGAGGAGGAGAGACTAGAGGAGAGGAGGAGAGATTAGAGGAGGAGAGACTAGAGGAGGAGAGAGGAGATACTAGAGGAGAGACTAGAGAAAGAGGAGGAGAGAGGAGATGAGATACTAGAGGAGGAGAGAGGAGACTAAAGAAAGAGGAGAGGAGGAAAGACTAGAGAAAGAGGAGGAGAGAGGAGAGGAGATATTAGAGGAGGAGAGAAAGAGGAGGAGAGGAGAATAGACTAGAGAAAGAGGAGGAGAGACTATAGAAAGAGGAGGAGAGACTAGAGAAAGAGGAGGAGAGACTATAGAAAGAGGAGGAGAGACTAGAAAGAGGAGGAGAGACTAGAGAAAGAGGGGGAGAGGAGGAGAGACTAGAGAAAGAGGAGGAGAGGAGTGGAGACTAGAGGAGGAGAGAGAAAGAAGAGGAGAGAGGAGACTAGAGAAAGAGGAGAAGAGGAGAAGAGAGAAAGAGGAGAGAGGAGACTAAAGAAAGAGGAGGAGAGACTTGAGAAAGAGGAGGAGAGACTAGAGAAAGAGGAGGAGAGTAGAGAAAGAGTAGGAGAGACTAGAGAAAGAGGAGGAGAGACTAGAGAAAGAGGAGGAGAGGAGGAGAGACTAGAGAAAGAGGAGGAGAGGAGGAGAGACTAGAGGAGGAGAGAGAAAGAAGAGGAGAGAGGAGACTAGAGAAAGAGGAGAAGAGAGAGAGAGGAGACTAAAGAAATAGGAGGAGAGACTTGAGAAAGAGGAGGAGAGACTAGAGAAAGAGGAGAGTAGAGAAAGAGTAGGAGAGACTAGAGAAAGGGCAGGAGAGAGGAGAGAAAGAGGAGTAGAGAGGAGAGAAAGAGGAGAGAAAGAGGAGAAGAGACTAGAGAAATGGAAGGAGAGACTAGAGAAAGATGAGGAGAGACTAGAGAAAGATGAGGAGAGACTAGAGAAAGAGGAGGAGAGACTAGAGAAAGAGGAGGAAAGACTAGAGAAAGAGGAGGAAAGACTAAAGAAAGAGGAGGAGAGACTGAAGAAAGAGGAGGAGAGACTATAGAAAGAGGAGGAGAGACTAGAGAAAGAGGAGGAGAGGAGGAGAGACTAGAGAAAGAGGAGGAGAGGAGGAGAGACTAGAGAAAGAGGAGGAGAGGAGGAGAGAAAGAGGAGGAGAGACTAGAGGAGGAGAGAGAAAGAAGGAGGAGAGACTAGAGAAAGAGGAGGAGAGACTAGAGAAAGAGGAGGAGAGACTAGAGAAAGAGGAGGAGAGACTAGAGAAAGAGGAGGAGAGACTAGAGAAAGAGGAGGAGAGACTAAAGAAAGAGGAGGAGAGACTATAGAAAGAGGAGGAGCGACTAGAAAGAGGAGAGAGGAGACTAGAGAAAGAGTAGAGACAGAGAAGAGAGAAAGAGGAGAGAGGAGACTAAAGAAAGAGGAGGAGAGACTTGAGAAAGAGGAGGAGAGACTTGAGAAAGAGGAGGAGAGTAGAGACAGAGTAGGAGAGACTAGAGAAAGAGGAGGAGAGACTAGAGACAGAGTAGGAGAGTAGACTAGAGGAGGAGAGAGAAAGAAGAGTAGAGAGGAGACTAGAGAAAGAGGAGGAGAGAGGAGAGAAAGAGGAGGAGAGAAAAAGGAGAGAGGAGAGACTAGAGAAAGAGGAGAAGAGAGAAAGAGGAGAGAGGAGACTAAAGAAAGAGGAGGAGAGAATTGAGAAAGAGGAGGAGAGACTAGAGAAAGGGCAGTAGAGAGGAGAGAAAGAGGAGTAGAGAGGAGAGAAAGAGGAGGAGAGAGGAGAAGAGACTAGAGAAATGGAAGGAGAGACTAGAGAAAGATGAGGAGAGACTAGAGAAAGAGGAGGAGAGACTAGAGAAAGAGGAGAGACTAAAGAAAGAGGAGCAGAGACTAGAGAAGGAGGAGAGACTTGAGGAGGAGAGAGGAGACGACAGAAGGAGGAGAGAGTAGAGAAAGAGCAGGAGAGAGGAGAGAAAGAGGAGAAGAGACTAGAGAAATGGAAGGAGAGAAAGAGGAGGAGAGACTAGAGAAAGAGGAGGAGAGACTAGAGAAAGAGGAGGAGAGACTAAAGAAGGAGGAGGAGAGACTAGAGAAGGAGGAGGAGAGACTAGAGAAGGAGGAGGAGAGACTAGAGAAGGAGGAGGAGAGACTAGAGAAAGAGGAGAAGAGACTAGAAAAAGAGGAGAGACTAGAGAAAGATGAGGAGAGACTAAAGAAAGAGGAGGAGAGACTAGAGAAAGAGGAGAGGAGGAGAGACTAGAGAAAGAGGAGGAGAGACTAGAGAAAGAGGAGGAGAGACTAGAGAAAGAGGAGGAGAGACTATAGAAAGAGGAGGAGAGACTATAGAAAGAGGAGGAGAGACTAAAGAAAGAGGAGGAGAGACTAAAGAAAGAGGAGGAGAACTAGAGAAAGAGGAGGAGAGACTAGAGAAAGAGGGGGAGAGACTATAGAAAGAGGAGGAGAGACTGAAGAAAGAGGAGAGACTATAGAAAGAGGAGGAGCGACTAGAGAAAGAGGAGGTGAGACTAGAGAAAGTGGAGGAGAGACTATAGAAAGAGGAGGACAGACTAGAGAAAGAGGAGGAGAGACTAGAAAAAGAGGAGGAGAGACTAGAGAAAGAGGAGAAGAGACTAGAGAAAGAGGAGAAGAGACTAAAGAAAGAGGAGGAGAGACTGAAGAAAGAGGAGGAGAGACTATAGAAAGAGGAGGAACGACTATAGAAAGAGGAGGAGATACTAGAGAAAGAGGAGGAGAGACTAAAGAAAGAGGGGAGACTAAAGAGGAGCAGAGAAAGAGGAGGTGAGACTAGAGAAAAAGGAGGGGAGACTAAAGAAAGAGGAGGGGAGACTAAAGAAAGACGGGAGACTAAAGAGGAGGAGAGAAAGAGGAGGAGAGACTGAAGAAAGAGGAGGAGAGACTAAAGAAAGAGGAGGAGAGACTAAAGAAAGAGAAGGGGAGACTAGACGAAAGAAGGAGGAGAGAGGAGACTAGAGAAAGAGGAGAGAGAAGACTAGAGAAAGAGGAGGAGAGAGGAGACTAGAGAAAGAGGAGGAGAGACTAGAAAAAGAGGAGGAAAGACTAGAGAAAGAGGAGGAGAGAGAAGACTAGAGAAAGAGGAGGAGAGAGGAGACTAGAGAAAGAGGAGGAGAGAGGAGACTAGAGAAAGAGGAGGGTAGAAGAGGAGAACCTAGAGAAAGAGGAGGGGAGACTAGAGGAGGAGAGAGAAAGAAGAGGAGAGGAGACTAGAGAAAGAGGAGGAGAGAGGAGAGAAAGAGGAGGAGAGATGAGAGACTAGAGAAAGACTAGAGCAGTGGTTCTTAACCTTGTTGGAGGTACTGAACCCCACCAGTTTCATATGCGCATTCACTGACCCCTTCTTAATTGGAAAAATAAAATATGATTTTTTCAAATTCAAAACATAGGAATATATTTGACTGGTGCACAAAATGAACCATCAACATCACTGTGTTCAAAGAACAAAATCATCAAAACAGGATTCACACAAATACAAAAACATAATGAATATTTACTGCAAATCAGTGTGACTTCTGCTGTTGCCTTTCAGAGACCAGTTCAGAAATGTGCGGCTTCACCTTGGCAAGTGTCTCTCATGTCTCATGATGTCATGTCTCTCATGTCTCATGATGTCATGTCTCTCATATCATGTCTCTCCACAGTCTGTTCCTTTTCTTGGTTTTTATGTCCAGCAGCCTCCAAAAGAATTTGCTCGCAAAGATATGTTGTAACAAACGGTATGAAAATCTCCAGAACTTTCTGAGCAATAACAGGGTACGTTACCATTTGTTGACATCAAAACGCTGAAAGCGTTGTTGTTCTGAACCTGGCTCTGCTGAATTTCAATGATCTCATCGAGGTATTCATCATCTGTTGTCTCAACACTAAACGGCTGTCTCACCCACTGGATATGACTCTCTTGTAGGGAAGTATCCGTCGAGAGACTTTGCAAGCTCATCTAAGTGCGTGGCAATTGCTTGCTTCAGTTCCGCGGGTACAGAAATGTCTCCGATTCCAGATACATCTTCGATCTTACTGACACAGTCGTCCAGCAGGGGAAAGTTTGCGAAGTTATCGTTCTCTGTTCGTCGTTTCCATAACGGTAGCTCTTTTTGAAAAGCCTTCAGGTTTTCCTCCGCTTCGATGATGTTGACTCCACCGCCCTGCATCTTTTGATTGAGATGATTGAGAGCTGCGAAGATATCAGCCATGTACGCTAAAATGAGAATGAATTTTTGTAGCAATCTGCATGACAATGTTGGTGCTCTTGCAGAAACAGGGCTAATTCCACACTCACGGCAAAAACACGATTCAGCACCTGTCCCCGGGATAACCACCGGACGTTAGAAAGGTACAGAAGTACCTCGAATTCAGAGCCCATTTCTTTACACAGCTCACCTACAATTTTTTATATTTCTGCCAGTTTTGGAGGCAAGGTTTTTATTGCCAACGCAACCCTGCTGAGTAATACTGTTTCTCTCTCTAGAACCCTGCTGAGTAATACTGTCTGTCTCTCTAGAACCCTGCTGAGTAATACTGTCTGTCTCTCTAGAACCCTGCTGAGTAATACTGTCTCTCTCTAGAACCCTGCTGAGTAATACTGTCTGTCTCTCTAGAACCCTGCTGAGTAATACTGTCTCTCTTTAGAACCCTGCTAAGTAATAGTGTCTCTCTCTCTAGAACCCTGCTGAGTAATACTGTCTCTCTCTCTAGAACCCTGCTGAGTAATACTGTCTCTCTCTCTAGAACCCTGCTGAGTAATACTGTTTCTCTTTAGAACCCTGCTGAGTAATACTGTCTGTCTCTCTAGAACCCTGCTGAGTAATATTGTCTCTCTCTCTAGAACCCTGCTGATTAATACTGTGTCTCTCTCTAGAACCCTGCTGAGTAATACTGTCTCTCTCTCTAGAACCCTGCTGAGTAATACTGTCTCTCTCTCTAGAACCCTGCTGAGTAATACTGTCTCTCTCTCTCTAGAACCCTGCTGAGTAATACTGTCTGTCTCTCTAGAACCCTGCTGAGTAATAGTGTCTCTCTCTCTAGAACCCTGCTGATTAATACTGTCTCTCTCTCTAGAACCCTGCTGATTAATACTGTCTCTCTCTCTAGAACCCTGCTGAGTAATACTGTCTCTCTTTAGAACCCTGCTGAGTAATACTGTTTCTCTTTAGAACCCTGCTGAGTAATACTGTCTCTCTCTAGAACCCTGCTGAGTAATACTGTCTCTCTCTCTAGAACCCTGCTGAGTAATACTGTCTGTCTCTAGAACCCTGCTGAGTAATACTGTCTCTCTCTCTCTAGAAACCTGCTGATTAATACTGTCTCTCTCTAGAACCCTGCTGAGTAATACTGTCTCTCTCTCTAGAACCCTGCTGATTAATACCGTCTCTCTCTCTCTAGAACCCTGCTGAGTAATACTGTCTCTCTCTCTCTAGATCCCTGCTGAGTAATACTGTCTCTCTCTTTAGAACCCTGCTGAGTAATACTGTCTCTCTCTCTCTAGAACCCTGCTGAGTAATACTGTCTCTCTCTCTAGAACCCTGCTGATTAATACTGTCTCTCTCTCTAGAACCCTGCTGATTAATACTGTCTCTCTCTCTAGAACCCTGCTGGGTAATACTGTCTCTCTAGAACCCTGCTGAGTAATACTGTCTCTCTCTCTAGAACCCTGCTGAGTAATACTGTCTCTCTCTAGAACCCTGCTGATTAATACTGTCTCTCTTTAGAACCCTGCTGATTAATACTGTCTCTCTCTCTAGAACCCTGCTGAGTAATACTGTCTCTCTCTCTAGAACCCTGCTGATTAATACTGTCTCTCTCTCTAGAACCCTGCTGAGTAATCCTGTCTCTCTCTCTAGAACCCTGCTGGGTAATACTGTCTCTCTAGAACCCTGCTGAGTAATACTGTCTCTCTCTCTAGAACCCTGCTGAGTAATACTGTCTCTCTCTCTAGAACCCTGCTGAGTAATACTGTCTCTCTCTCTAGAACCCTGCTGAGTAATACTGTCTCTCTTTAGAACCCTGCTGATTAATACTGTCTCTCTCTCTAGAACCCTGCTGAGTAATACTGTCTCTCTCTCTAGAACCCTGCTGATTAATACTGTGTCTCTCTTTAGAACCCTGCTGATTGGTACTGTCTCTCTCTCTAGAACCCTGCTGAGTAATACTGTCTCTCTCTCTAGAACCCTGCTGAGTAATAATGTCTCTCTCTCTAGAACCCTGCTGATTAATACTGTGTCTCTCTTTAGAACCCTGCTGATTGGTACTGTCTCTCTCTCTAGAACCCTGCTGATTAATACGGTCTCTCTCTCTAGAACCCTGCTGAGTAATATTGTCTCTCTCTCTAGAACCCTGCTGATTAATACTGTGTCTCTCTCTAGAACCCTGCTGAGTAATACTGTCTCTCTCTCTAGAACCCTGCTGATTAATACTGTCTCTCTCTCTAGAACCCTGCTGAGTAATACTGTCTCTCTCTCTAGAACCCTGCTGAGTAATACTGTCTCTCTTTAGAACCCTGCTGAGTAATACTGTTTCTCTTTAGAACCCTGCTGAGTAATACTGTCTCTCTTTAGAACCCTGCTGATTAATACTGTGTCTCTCTCTCTCTAGAACCCTGCTGAGTAATACTGTCCTGTCTCTCTAGAACCCTGCTGAGTAATAGTGTCTCTCTCTCTAGAACCCTGCTGATTAATACTGTCTCTCTCTCTAGAACCCTGCTGATTAATACTGTCTCTCTCTCTAGAACCCTGCTGAGTAATACTGTCTCTCTTTAGAACCCTGCTGAGTAATACTGTTTCTCTTTAGAACCCTGCTGAGTAATACTGTCTCTCTCTAGAACCCTGCTGAGTAATACTGTCTCTCTCTCTAGAACCCTGCTGATTAATACTGTCTCTCTCTCTAGAACCCTGCTGAGTAATACTGTCTCTCTCTCTAGAACCCTGCTGAGTAATACTGTCTCTCTTTAGAACCCTGCTGAGTAATACTGTTTCTCTTTAGAACCCTGCTGAGTAATACTGTCTCTCTTTAGAACCCTGCTGAGTAATACTGTCTCTCTCTCTCTAGAACCCTGCTGAGTAATACTGTCTGTCTCTCTAGAACCCTGCTGAGTAATAGTGTCTCTCTCTCTAGAACCCTGCTGATTAATACTGTCTCTCTCTCTAGAACCCTGCTGATTAATACTGTCTCTCTCTCTAGAACCCTGCTGAGTAATACTGTCTCTCTTTAGAACCCTGCTGAGTAATACTGTTTCTCTTTAGAACCCTGCTGAGTAATACTGTCTCTCTCTAGAACCCTGCTGAGTAATACTGTCTCTCTCTCTAGAACCCTGCTGAGTAATACTGTCTGTCTCTAGAACCCTGCTGAGTAATACTGTCTCTCTCTCTAGAAACCTGCTGATTAATACTGTCTCTCTCTAGAACCCTGCTGAGTAATACTGTCTCTCTCTCTAGAACCCTGCTGATTAATACCGTCTCTCTCTCTCTAGAACCCTGCTGAGTAATACTGTCTCTCTCTCTCTAGATCCCTGCTGAGTAATACTGTCTCTCTCTTTAGAACCCTGCTGAGTAATACTGTCTCTCTCTCTCTAGAACCCTGCTGAGTAATACTGTCTCTCTCTCTAGAACCCTGCTGATTAATACTGTCTCTCTCTCTAGAACCCTGCTGATTAATACTGTCTCTCTCTCTAGAACCCTGCTGGGTAATACTGTCTCTCTAGAACCCTGCTGAGTAATACTGTCTCTCTCTCTAGAACCCTGCTGAGTAATACTGTCTCTCTCTAGAACCCTGCTGAGTAATACTGTCTCTCTTTCTAGAACCCTGCTGATTAATACTGTCTCTCTTTAGAACCCTGCTGATTAATACTGTCTCTCTCTCTAGAACCCTGCTGAGTAATACTGTCTATCTCTCTAGAACCCTGCTGGGTAATACTGTCTCTCTAGAACCCTGCTGAGTAATACTGTCTCTCTCTCTAGAACCCTGCTGAGTAATACTGTCTCTCTTTAGAACCCTGCTGATTAATACTGTCTCTCTCTCTAGAACCCTGCTGAGTAATCCTGTCTCTCTCTCTAGAACCCTGCTGGGTAATACTGTCTCTCTAGAACCCTGCTGAGTAATACTGTCTCTCTCTCTAGAACCCTGCTGAGTAATACTGTCTCTCTCTCTAGAACCCTGCTGAGTAATACTGTCTCTCTCTCTAGAACCCTGCTGAGTAATACTGTGTCTCTCTTTAGAACCCTGCTGATTAATACTGTGTCTCTCTTTAGAACCCTGCTGATTAATACTGTGTCTCTCTTTAGAACCCTGCTGATTGGTACTGTCTCTCTCTCTAGAACCCTGCTGAGTAATACTGTCTCTCTCTCTAGAACCCTGCTGAGTAATAATATCTCTCTCTCTAGAACCCTGCTGATTAATACTGTGTCTCTCTTTAGAACCCTGCTGATTGGTACTGTCTCTCTCTCTAGAACCCTGCTGATTAATACTGTCTCTCTCTCTAGAACCCTGCTGAGTAATACTGTCTGTCTCTAGAACCCTGCTGATTAATACTGTGTCTCTCTTTAGAACCCTGCTGAGTAATACTGTCTGTCTCTAGAACCCTGCTGATTAATACTGTGTCTCTCTTTAGAACCCTGCTGATTAATACTGTCTCTCTCTCTAGAACCCTGCTGAGTAATACTGTCTGTCTCTAGAACCCTGCTGATTAATACTGTGTCTCTCTTTAGAACCCTGCTGATTAATACTGTGTCTCTCTTTAGAACCCTGCTGATTGGTACTGTCTCTCTCTCTCAATAGAAATCAATTCAAGGGCTTTATTGGCATGGGAAACATGTGTTAACATTGCCAAAGCAAGTGAAGTAGATATTATACAAAAGTGAAATAAACAATAAAAATTAACAGTAAACATTACATTCACAAAAGTTCCAAAGTAATAGATATTTCAAATGTCATATTATGTCTATATATTGTGTTGTAACAATGTGCAAAAATAAATAAACATATATAAACTGAACTAAATAAACAAAATATAGGTTGTAATGTTCTTCACTGGTTGACCTTTTCTCGTGGCAACAGGTCACAAATCATGCTGCTGTGATGGCACACTGTGGAATTTCACCCAGTAGATATGGGAGTTTATCAAAATTGGGTTTATTTTCTAATTCTTTGTGGATTTGTGTAATCTGAGGGAAATATGTGTCTCTAATATGGTCATACATTTGGCAGGAGGTTAGGAGGTGCAGCTCAGTTTCCACCTCATTTTGTGGGCAGTGTGCACAGAACAGATGTTAATGGTGGCTGTTTAACAGTCTGATGGCCTTGAGATAGAAGCTGTTTTTCAGTCTCTCGGTCCCAGCTTTGATGCACCTGTACTGACCTCGCCTTCTGGATGATAGCGGGGTGAACAGGCAGTGGCTCGGGTGGTTGATGTCCTTGATGATCTTTATGGCCTTCCTGTAACATCGTGTGGTGTAGGTGTCCTGGAGGGCAGGTAGTTTGCCCCCGGTGATGCGTTGTGCAGACCTCACACAAGCCAAATTTCTTCAGCCTCCTGAGGTTGAAGAGGCGCTGCTGCGTCTTCTTCACGATGCTGTCTGTGTGGGTGCACCATTTCAGTTTGTCCGTGATGTGTACGCCGAGGAACTTAAAACATACTGACCGAGTCTGTAATACCTTCATGTTTCAAGCAGACCACCATGGTCCCTGTGCCCAAGAAAGCGAAGGTAACCTGCCCAAATGATTACCGCCCCGTAGCACTCCTGTCTGTAGCCATGAAGGTCTTTGAAAGGCTGGTCATGGCTCACATCAACACCATCATCCTGGAAACCCTAGACCCCCTCCAGAGCTGGTTAGGCTGTTTTTATGACTGTGTTTTTATGAGTGTTGGTGACTGCAACTGTGATGCTGGCAACACTTTAATTACTCTTTTTTCCCTCCAATGTTTACTGACACCGGCCATATTCAACAGGTGTTGAGCGTTAGTAAATTCACCAGTCATTCTGTGTTCTGTCAGACTCAGACGAGAGTGCTATTTATGTGATATCTTTCAAAAAGCTGCATTACACCGTGTCTGTCTGTTAGCGTCTGTCTGTCTGTCTGTCTGTTAGTGTCTGTCTGTTAGTGTCTGTCTGTCTGTTAGTGTCTGTCTGTCTGTCTGTTAGTGTCTGTCTGTTAGTGTCTGTCTGTCTGTTAGCGTCTGTCTGTCTGTCTGTCTGTTAGTGTCTGTCTGTTAGTGTCTGTCTGTCTGTTAGTGTCTGTCTGTCTGTCTGTCTGTTAGTGTCTGTCTGTTAGTGCCTGTTAGTGTCTGTCTGTCTGTCTGTCTGTTAGTGTCTGTCTGTTAGTGTCTGTCTGTCTGTTAGTGGCTGTCTGTCTGTCTGTTAGTGTCTGTCTGTTAGTGTCTGTCTGTCTGTTAGCGTCTGTCTGTTAGTGTCTGTTAGTGTCTGTCTGTCTGTCTGTCTGTCTGTCTGTCTGTCTGTCTGTCTGTCTGTCTGTCTGTTAGTGTCTGTCTGTTAGTGTCTGTCTCTCTGTTAGTGCCTGTCTGTCTGTTAGTCTGTCTGTTAGTGTCTGTCTGTCTGTTAGTGTCTGTCTGTCTGTCGGTGCCTGTCTCTTAGTGTCTGTCTGTCTGTTAGTGTCTGTCTGTCTGTGTTGGTGTCTGTCTGTTAGTGTCTGTCTGTTAGTGTCTGTATCTTTGTCTGTCTGTCTGTCTGTTAGTCTGTGTTAGTGTCTGTCTGTCTGTTAGTGTCTGTCTGTATGTCTGTTAGCGTCTGTCTGTTAGTGTCTGCCTGTCTGTTAGTGTTTGTCTGTCTGTCTGTCTGTCTGTCTGTCTGTCTGTCTGTGTTGGTGTCTGTCTGTCTGTGTTGGTGTCTGTCTGTCTGTTAGTGTCTGTCTGTCTGTTAGTCCGTCTGTTAGTGTCTGTCTCTCTGTTAGTGTCTGTCTGTCTGTTAGTGTCTGTCTGTTAGTATCTGTCTGTCTGTCTGTCTGTCTGTCTGTCTGTCTGTCTGTCTGTTGGTGTCTGTCTGTCTGTCTGTCTGTCTGTCTGTCTGTCTGTCTGTCTGTTAGTCTGTCTGTTAGTGTCAGTCTGTCTGTTAGTGTCTGTTTGTCTGTCTGTCTGTCTGTCTGTTAGTGCATGTCTGTCTGTGTCTGTCTATTAGTGTCTGTCTGTCTCTGTTGTCTGTCTGTTGGTGTCTGTCTTTCTGTTTGCGTCTGTCGGTCTGTCTGTCTGTCTGTCTGTCTGTCTGTCTGTCTGTTAGTGTCTGTCTGTCTGTTAGTGTCTGTCTGTTAGTGTCTGTCTCTCTGTTAGTGCCTGTATGTCTGTTAGTCTGTCTGTTAGTGTCTGTCTGTCTGTTAGTGTCTGTCTGTCGGTGCCTGTCTCTTAGTGTCTGTCTGTCTGTTAGTGTCTGTCTGTCTGTGTTGGTGTCTGTCTGTGTTGGTGTCTGTCTGTTAGTGTCTGTCTGTTTGTCTGTCTGTCTGTCTGTTAGTCTGTCTGTTAGTGTCTGTCTGTCTGTTAGTGTCTGTCTGTTAGTGTCTGTCTGTATGTCTGTTAGCGTCTGTCTGTTAGTGTCTGTCTGTCTGTCTGTCTGTCTGTCTGTCTGTCTGTCTGTCTGTCTGTCTGTCTGTGTTGGTGTATGTCTGTCTGTCTGTGTTGGTGTCTGTCTGTCTGTTAGTGTCTGTCTGTCTGTTAGTCTGTCTGTTAGTGTCTGTCTGTTAGTGTCTGTCTGTTAGTCTGTCTGTCTGTATGTCTGTTAGTGTCTGTCTTAGTGTCTGTCTCTCTGTTAGTGTCTGTCTGTCTGTTAGTCTGTCTGTTAGATACTAACAGACAGACACTAACAGACAGACTAACAGACAGACAGACACTAACAGAGAGACAGACACTAACAGACAGGCACCAACTGACAGACAGACAGACAGACAGACAGACAGACAGACAGACAGACAGACAGACAGATACTAACAGACAGACACTGTCTGTCTGTCTGTCTGTCTGTCTGTCAGTTGGTGCCTGTCTGTTAGTGTCTGTCTGTATGTTGGTGTCTGTCTGTCTGTCTGTCTGTCTGTCTGTCTGTCTGTTAGTGTCAGTCTGTCTGTTAGTGTCTGTCTGTCTGTCTGTCTGTCTGTCTGTCTGTTAGTGCATGTCTGTCTGTGTCTGTCTATTAGTGTCTGTCTGTCTCTGTTGTCTGTCTGTCTGTTGGTGTCTGTCTTTCTGTTTGCGTCTGTCTGTCTGTCTGTCTGTCTGTCTGTCTGTCTGTCTGTCTGTCTGTCTGTCTGTCTGTCTGTTAGTGTCTGTCAAATTGTTATTCTAATGTTCCTGTGGAAATATTAATGTATTCTCGAAAGAGAGACAGAGCGAGTAAGTGTGAGAAGGAGGGAGTAGAGGTGGAGTAGAGGTGGAGTAGAGGTGGAGTAGAGGTGGAGTAGAGGTGGAGTAGAGGTAGAGTAGAGGTGGAGGAGAGTTGGAGTAGAGGTGGAGTAGAGTTGGAGTAGAGGTAGAGGTGGAGTAGAGGTAGAGGTGGAGTAGAGGTGGAGTAGAGGTAGAGGTGGAGTAGAGGTGGAGTAGAGGTGGAGTAGAGGTGGAGTAGAGGTAGAGGTGGAGTGGAAATGGAGTAGAGTAGAGGTGTAGTGGAGTAGAGGTGGAGTAGAGTAAAGGTGGAGTAGAGTAGAGGTAGAGTAGAGGTGGAGTGGAGTAGAGTAGAGGTAGAGTAGGAGTAGAGTAGAGGTAGGGTAGAGGTGGAGTGGAAATGGAGTAGAGTAGAGGTGTAGTGGAGTAGAGGTGTAGTGGAGTAGAGGTGGAGTAGAGGAGAGGTAGAGTAAAGGTGGAGTAGAGTAGAGGTGGAGGAGAGTAGAGGTAGAGGTGGAGTAGAGGTGGAGGAGAGTAGAGTAGAGGTAGAGTAGATATGGAGTAGAGTAGAGGTAGAGTAAAGGGGGAGTAGAGTAGAGGTAGAGTAGATATGGAGTAGAGTAGAGGTAGAGTAGATATGGAGTGGAGTATAGGTAGAGTAGATATGGAGTAGAGTAGAGGTAGAGTAGATATGGAGTAGAGGTGGAGTGGAGTAGAGGTAGAGTGAAGGGGGAGTAGAGTAGAGATGGAGTAGAGTAGATGTGGAGTGGAGGTGGAGTAGAGTAGAGGTAGAGTAGAGGTGGAGTAGAGATAGAGGTTGAGTGGAGTAGAGGTGGAGTAGAGATAGAGGTGGAGTGGAGTAGAGGTGGAGTAGAAATAGAGGTTGGGTGGAGTAGAGGTGGAGTAGAGATAGAGGTGGAGTGGAGTAGAGGTGGAGTAGAGGTGGAGTAGATGTAGAGTAGAGGTGGAGTGGAGTAGAGGTAGAGTAGAGGTGGATTAGATGTAGAGGTGGAGTAGAGGTGGAGTAGATGTAGATGTAGAGTAGAGGTGGAGTGGAGTAGAGGTGGAGTAGAGATAGAGGTGGAGTGGAGTAGAGGTGGAGTAGATGTAGAGTAGAGGTGGAGTAGAGGTGGTGTAGATGTAGAGTAGAGGTGGAGTAGAGGTGGAGTAGAGGTAGAGTAGAGGTAGAGTAGAGGTGGAGTAGAGGTGGTGTAGATGTAGAGTAGATGTAGAGGTAGAGTAGAGGTGGAGTAGATGTGGAGTGGAGTAGAGGTAGAGTAGAGGTGGAGCAGATGTAGAGGTGGAGTAGAGTTGGAGTAGATGTAGAGGTGGAGTAGAGGTGGAGTAGATGTAGAGTAGAGGTGGAGTAGATGTAGAGGTGGAGTGGAGTAGAGGTAGAGTAGATGTAGAGTAGAGGTGGAGTAGATGTAGAGTAGAGGTAGAGTAGAGGTAGAGTAGAGGTGGAGTAGAGGTGGAGTAGAGGTAGAGTAGAGGTAGAGTAGAGGTGGAGTAGATGTAGAGTAGAGGTGGAGTAGAGGTGGAGTAGATGTAGAGTAGATGTAGAGTAGAGGTAGAGTAGAGGTGGAGTAGAGGTGGAGTAGATGTAGAGTAGAGGTGGTGTAGAGTAGAGGTGGAGTAGGGGTGGAGTAGATGTAGAGTAGAGGTGGAGTAGATGTGGAGTAGATGTGGAGTAGATGTAGAGGTGGAGTGGAGTAGAGGTAGAGTAGAGGTGGAGTAGAGGTGGAGAAGATGTAGAGTAGAGGTAGAGTAGAGGTGGAGTAGATGTAGAGGTGGAGTAGATGTAGAGGTGGAGTGGAGTAGAGGTAGAGTAGAGGTAGAGTAGAGGTGGAGTAGAGGTGGAGAAGATGTAGAGTAGAGGTAGAGTAGAGGTGGAGTAGATGTAGGGGTGGAGTAGATGTAGAGGTGGAGTGGAGTAGAGGTAGAGTAGAGGTGGAGTAGAGGTGGACACAAAATGGTGACGAGCAAAGGATTATATTTTCCGATGTGCTGTGCCCCCCCTCCTCCCCCATCTCTAGTGATTGATGTGATGGAGCTGTTTTCCACTGTCAACACCTCTGTGGACACACACACCTCTTGACACACACACTTTTGATGAATGCGTGACTGGGGATGCCCCTGTGGCTAGAGCTGTGGTGTGTGTGTGTGTGTGTGTGTGTGTGTGCGTGTGTGTGTGTGTGTGTGTGTGTGTGTGTGTGTGTCTGTGTGAGTAGTCAGTAATCGGGGTGTGTGTGTGTACTCAGGGTGTGTACGGCCAGTAGTTAGGGTAGGTTTGTGTGTGTGCACTCAGCCTTTTTCTATTTCTGACCTGAGCAAAACCTATTTAAACCCTGGAGAGAGAGGAAGGGAGAGAGAGAGAGAGAGGGAGAGAGAGAGCGGGATGGAGAGAGGAGAAAGAGAGAGAGAGAGAGAGAGAGAGCGAACGAAAGAGAGGGAGAGAGACAGACAGAGGGAGGGAGAGGTGGACAGTCTCCTCAACTCATCCTCCTCTTCTTCACAGGGACCTCCTCTCCCTCTCCTGCACTGTCATATCTCCCTCTCTCTCTCCCACTCCCCCTTTTCTCTCTTTCTCTCCCTCTCTCTCCTTCAGTCCTTTCTCTCCTAGTGTTGTTTACAGCTGGTACTGAGTCTCAGCGTGACGCGGGGGAATGAGAGGGACACCGGGGTACTGGCAGCTGCCGAGAGTTTTTCTGAGTTCAAGAGATCTAGTACAGACAGACAGACGGGGTTAAACAGCACAGCGACCTCCATTTTGTTTGGAATACTTTTACCACCACGTATGAGTGACGATCTCTCTCTCCTTCTCTATCTATCTCCTTCTCTATCTCTCTCCTTCTCTATCTCTCCTTCTCTATCTATCTCCTTCTCTATCTCTCTCCTTCTCTATCTATCTCCTTCTCTATCTATCTCCTTCTCTATCTCTCTCCTTTTCTATCTCTCTCCTTTTCTATCTATCTCCTTCTCTATTTCTCTCCGTCTCTCTCCTCTATCTCCTTCTCTGTCTATCTATCTTGTTCTATCTCTCATCTATCTCTCTCCTTCTCTATCGCTCTAACGTGTGATCCATTTCTCTCTCCTCTAGTCTGCTAGCTCTACTGCACCACTGCTGTGTGTTTGTCATACATTTGTGTGTTACATATGTGTGTCGTGTGTGTGTGACTCCCTGCTGTTCTACTCTTCCTCCTCCTATATTCTGTCATCATCTGGGGTGTGTGTGTTAACAGCGAGCAGTGTGTTAACCAATGGAGTGGTGTGTTAGCAATCGAGGGGGCGTGGTTTGAGACATGGCGTCTGTGTGACATCACAGCATTCCCAGAACCCCCTTCACCTGCTCCCGCCGCTAGACGAGAGGGAGCCGGAGAAATATAGCTACCGTACAATTTACATTTTTTATTTTTTATTTCACCATTATTTAACCAGGTAGGCCAGTTTACAACATTTACAACTGAGACCTGGCCAAGATAAAGCAAAGCAGTGCGACAACAACACAGAGTTACACATGGAATAAACAAACGTACAGTCAATAACACAATAGAAAGATCTATATAGACATTGTGTGCAAATGTAGTAAGATTAGGGAGATGAGGCAATAAATGTTCCTGTGGAAATATTAATGGCTAAATAGGCTATCACTGGAGTGATAGATGTGCAGATGATGTGCAAGTAGAGATACTGGGGTGCAAAAGAGAAAGGATAAATAACAATATGGGGATGAGGTAGTTGGCTGGAAGGGCTATTTACAGATGGGCTGTTTACAGGTACATTGATCGGTAAGCAGCTCAGACAGCTGATGCTTAAAGTTAGTGAGGGAGATATGAGTCTCCAGCTTCAGTGATTTTTACAATTAGTTCCAGTCTTTGGCAGTAGAGAACTGGAAGGAAAGGCGGCCAAAGGGGGTGTTGGCTTTGGGGGTTACCAGTGAGATATACCTGCTGAAGCACGTGCTACGGGTGGATGTTGCTATGGTGACCAGTGAGCTGAGATAGGGCGGGGCTTTACCTAGCAGAGACTTATAGATGACCTGGAGCCAGTGGGTCTGGCGATGAGAGTGAAGCGAGGGCCAGCCAACGAGAGCATACAGGTCGCAGTGGTGGGTAGTATATGGGGCTTTGGTGACAAAACGGATGGCACTGTGATAGACTGCATCCAATTTGCTAAGTAGAGTGTGGGAGGCTATTTTATAAATGACATCGTCGAGGATCGGTAGAATAGTCCATTTTATGGGGTATGTTTGGCAGCATGAGTGAAGGATGCTTTGTTGCGAAATAGGGAGCTGATTCTAGA
This sequence comes from Oncorhynchus tshawytscha, assembly GCF_018296145.1. Taxonomy (NCBI): domain Eukaryota; kingdom Metazoa; phylum Chordata; class Actinopteri; order Salmoniformes; family Salmonidae; genus Oncorhynchus; species Oncorhynchus tshawytscha. The sequence continues at coordinate 39,176,546 of NC_056443.1, read as the reverse complement.
TTTAATTTTGGATTGGAGATGTTTGATGTGAGTCTGGAAGGAGAGTTTACAGTCTAACCAGACACCTAAGTATTTGTAGTTGTCCACATATTCTAAGTCAGAACCGTCCAGAGTAGTGATGCTAGGCAGGCGGGCAGGTGTGGGCAGCGATCGGTTGAAGAGCAAGCATTTAGTTTTACTAGCATTTAAAAGCAGTTGGAGGCAACGGAAGGAGTGTTGTATGGCATTGAAGCTCATTATTTGGAGGTTTGTTAACACAGTGTCCAAAGAAGGGCAGGATGAATACAGAATGGTGTCGTCAGTGTACTGTACCCATCAGTTATATTTGGAACCCTGTATCTGCTGTACTATACTACCATACTATACTACCATACTATACTACCGTACTATACCAGCATACTATACTACCATACTATACTACCATGCTATACTACCATACTATACTACCGTGCTATACTCCCATACTATACTACCGCGCTATACTCCCGCACTATACTACCATACTATACTGCCGTAATATACCGCCATACTATACTACCATACTATACTGCCGTACTATACTACCATACTGTACTACCCTACTATACTACCGTGCTATGCTACCGTACTATACTGCCATACTATACTACCATACTATGCTACCGTACTATACTACCATACTATACTACCGCAATATACTACCATACTATACTACCATAATATACTACCATAATATACTACCGTACTATACTAATATGATATAATACCATACTATACTACCATACTATACCACCATGCTATACTACCATACTATACTGCCATACTATACTAATGTGCTATAATAACATACTATACTACCGCACTATACTGCCATACTATACTGCCTCACTATACTACCATACTATACTACCATGCTATACTACCGTACTATACCACCATGCTATACTACCATACTATACTACCATACTATACTACCATGCTATACTACCATACTATACCACCATGCTATACTACCATCCTATGCTGCCGTACTATACTACCATACTATACTACCTCACTATACTACCATACTATACTACCATGCTATACTACCGTACTATACTATCATGCTATACTACCGCACTATACTACCATACTATACTACCGTGTTATACTGTCGAACTATACCACCATACTATACTACCATACTATACTACCATACTATACTACCATGATATACTACCGAACTATACTACCATACTATACTACCATACTATACTATCGTGCTATACTGCCGTAATATACTACCGTGCTATACTACCGTAATATACTACCGTAATATGCTACCATACTATACTACCATACTATGCCACCTTAATATACTAGCATACTACCGTGCTATACTACCGTACTATACCACCGTACTATACCACCGTAATATACTACCATACTATACTACCATACTATACTACCATACTATACTACCCCACTGCACTTCCGTACTACACTACCGTACTACACTACCGTACTATACTACCGTACTATACTACCGCACTATACCACTATACTACCATACTATGCCACCCTACTATACTAATCAAATCAAATCAAATTTTATTTGTCACATACACATGGTTAGCAGATGTTAATGCGAGTGTAGCGAAATGCTTGTGCTTCTAGTTCCGACAATGCAGTAATAACCAACAAGTAATCTAACTAACAATTCCAAAAAAACTACTGTCTTATACACAGTGTAAGGGGATAAGGAATATGTACATAAGGATATATGAATGAGTGATGGTACAGAGCAGCATAGGCAAGATACAGTAGATGATATCGAGTACAGTATATACATATGAGATGAGTATGTAAACCAAGTGGCATAGTTAAAGTGGCTAGTGATACATGTATTACATAAGGATGCAGTCGATGATATAGAGTACAGTATCTACGTATGCATATGAGATGAATAATGTAGGGTAAGTAACAT